>NW_008331533.1:59663-71227 GCF_000622305.1 Nannospalax galili
CTACCTCCTATTCTTATCACACCATCCTCTGAAGAGGTTACCCAAATTGCCAATAGGGAATTGGGACGCAGACTGCTCTGGCTTCTTCCATGATGAACAGGGACGCAGGGTGAGGCAATTGGAGTATCCCTTCAGTGGGCCTATCTAAAAGACTCCCAAATTGCATAACTCTTAATCTCAAGGGGAAAAGAAAGTCTTTGAATCATGAATAGATGTGAAGAAGTAAAGGCAAGAGTAATGAGCATTACAAATTCTAGAAAGGGAGCTAGAAAAGTCAGAACAGGGCGATTTTCAAATGTTCATATGAGAGTCCATTGGAAAGCCCTCATATTACTGTCGCACTGGCTGCAGCACGTTCCTGCTGGGGGAGCTGCTCCGGACTGAAAATGAGCTTCATTCAGCCTGCCTTCCGTCCAACAGATCCTACCATAAATGAACATTCCTAGGTATTTTGATAGCTGTTGGAGTGGTTAGAATCTGTGTCAGTTCCCTCTCAAAAGCTTCTAGATATGGGGAGAAAACAAATTTAGCCATCATTTTAGAACAATAGCTCTTGTCTACCTTAGCTGCAGGGTGGGCATTACAGTATTGGAGACCGAGATTTGAAGTCTTACATCTGAGCAGCACTTTCTGGTTAGGAACAAAATTTTCAATGAGAAATAATTTTCTAAATAACTTTTTATACAGACTTAAGCCTAATGTCTGGGGAGTTGTAAGTCAAATTCACTGCTGGGCGGGGCATGTGGCATCCAATTCCCTCCTCCCAATGTCCTTGCAACAGCCTGAGGAAAAGTAATTCTCCAAACCCAGGTTTGAAGAATTTTTAGCTTGTTTTTTGGACTTGCTAACTGAGCTTGGAGTGCGGGTTTACTTACAGACAAATGGGCACCCCGCCTCCACATTCACACCTGATGACGAAAGTCCACACCCAGACATAAATCCTGTGGTTCTGGACAACCTTACAAAGTGGCAAGAGTCTGGCCTCATGGTTTTCCCAGCTTTTATACCCCTAGCCCCACCCTGGCAGGCGGCTATAGTCAATCGATTGGCTGGAAGAGGGAAGGGGAGTGGCTTCTTTGCAGAGTGTGGGAAGGAGGCGGGTCCATGGTTGTCATCACAGGGTCAGAGGAACGTCTTCTGGGTCACACAAGTGTAATCCCTTGAACTCTTAAAGAAATACACTGATGACTTTACTCTTTGGTTATACTTTCCTTTTGCATGTTAAAGACCATAGAGTTAGCCCAAATAAATCAATTTATTTTTACACTTAAGCTCATCTGAGGTTCTGTTCCTCAGGGGTCACGTGGGTTTGGGAGGAGCTTCTGGCTCCTTTCTTTTACCAGTTCCATCTGTGTGAAGATAAGTCAAAGGCCCTGCTAAACCGTGTCTGGCTTCACTTGGAAGCATAAATGAGAATTCGTATAACTAACAGTATAAAATTCTAAAAGATAAGGTTCAACAGGGCTCTCAAGAAATGATCATATCCTTAAATGATATTACTCAAAAATTATGAAAATAATTAAATTAAGAAATTAAAAGTTAGGGGTCCTGGAGAGAGCTCAGCCAGTAAAGTGCTTACCACACAAGCATGAGGACCTAAGTTTGATCCCCAGTGTCAACATACAAAGCCAGATGTGGAATTACACTTGCAGTCCCGGTGCTGGTAGGTGAAGACAGGTAGATCCCTGGCACTCATTGTCCACCCAGTCCAGTCTAATCGGGGAGCTCAGGGCTCAGTGAGACACCTTGTCTTAACTATCAAGGTGGACAGCTCCTGAGGAAAGACATCTGAGGCTGACCTTTGGCCTTTACATGCACACACATACAAGTACACACACACCTTGAATACACACATGCATCTGTACCCATGGACACCACACCAACACAAATAAATTAAAAGCTACAAAACCAACATAAAAATAAGCATAGGTAGAATAAGAGGAAGAAATTGTTAATGTAAAAAACACTGATATATTAATTGATGATATTAAAAATTCAAGCAGGAAACAAATCTAAGATTTAGATTGCCACAAATAAAAGAGAAACCACTAACTAAGCAAATAAAGACAGTGAGAAATTCTAAGTACACAAAATTAAAACCAGGATGGAGAAGAATATATAGAAAACTGAGTTTGTTAGATCCTCCACAGGCTATTCCATCCCTACCTTGCCCTTGGCCTCCGGATCTGTCTGCCACAGACCTACCTTCTACCCTGACAAGCATACCACACACTACTCATCAAAGAAGCTTCTTTTTGCAACAGATGGAGGCTATTACAGAGTTCTACAACTGGTCACACACAGAGATTATGTGTCTGCGAGATGCCCAGTCTTAAGTGACACATCTATAGTGGAACCTCGACATCAAAGGTTCATAGAACATAGTAAAACCGGGGATAGAGAGAATATTAATGCATCCCTCAACTCTCATCAGTGAAACTTCCTCATACAACAGAGTGTGATGTACACAGAAGGGCACAACTGGATAAGTTTTAGAGAAGAGACTGCAGAGTGGGTGTCTCTGGATAGGACTCCTGTACTTAAACTCACCCATCCATGGTTCAGGGACCATTTCAGAATAAGAGGTGGAATGAGTGTAAGAGTCAGAGTTGGTACATGACTAAGAAAACAGAGGCTTTCAGGCTTCTGGGAACTTGCTCAGATGAACTTGCAACAATAGTGACAGCATGTACAAGACCCATGCTAACTCATTCAGACAAAAATCCAGCATAGAACTGAGGAAATGGGCAGCAGGCCCCAACCCTAGCTGAGGAACTATTAGCCACTGATCACTTCAGGGTGAGGGAGAATGGATCTTCTTTAAGGGAGTGACTCTAGCTAGGCTGACTAGACTCCAATAGATGAACTTGCACCAAGGGAGATCTGGGTACAAATGCTTGACCAGACAGGACTTATCACAGATGAAAGAATGCATGAAATCTAGTAAAGGGGAGGGCTGTGGTGGAGCACAAATGGTAGAGGGGGTCTAATTTTAAGACCTATTATATGAAATGCACAAAAACTAAATAAAAATATTTTTAAAAAGAAACAAAACTAAAGACCTTGAAAAATAAAAGAATATACAGAAAATCTAAAGGAAGAGACCATTCAATTTGCTTGGATGAATGGAGAACAATGTCAAAGAACTAACCTTTCTCACAAAAACAACAGGTTCAAATGTTTCCATATGCATATGCTTATTAAATCTTCAAGGAACAAATAACTATTGAAGTTTTTCTTTCCAAGTCTCTGTGTGTTTGTATCTCTCTGTCTGACTCTCTCTCCGCCCCTCTCTTTCTCTCCTCTCATTTATTCTTTTTTATCTCTATAGTCCCATTTCCCACCGCCCTCCATAAGAACCTATTTTATTTGGGCTGGAATAATATATTTTATAAGATCTTATTTGTTTTGTGGTGCTATATTTTAGGTTATATAATAGTATTGTGTTATAATGTATTGTGTTATGATGCTAGGATTCCTGCTCTACTCTGTTTTTATTTATTTTCTTTTTTAAAAAAGACTTTTTAAAAAAAATTCATTTATTTATTTTATTTTATGTGTATGCTTGTATTGCCTGCATGTAGTTAAGTGCACCCGTGTCGTGCAATGCCTGCGGAGGTCAGAAGAAGGTGTTGGTTCCCCTGGAACAGGAGTTACGGACAGTTAGTTGTTAGCTGTCATGTGGGTGCTGGGATTCAAACCTGGGTCTTCTGCAAGAACACCAGTTCTTAACTGCTGAGCCACCTCTCCAGCCCCATAGTTATTCTTTTTCATATTGATCTCTATACATTTAATTAATTGCTTTAATTGCTTCAATTGTATTTCATTGTATGGCTAGAGAGATGGCTCAGAAGTTAAGAGCACTTGCTGCTCTTGCAGAAGACCCAGGTTTGATTCCCAGCACACACATGGTAGCTCACAACTGCCTGTAACTCCAATTACAGGAGCTCTGATTTCCTTATCTGACTTCCATGGGCACTATATGCATATGGTACACATATGTACATGTAGGCAAACACTCATACATATAAGCTAAATAAATACATCCTTTTAAAATGATATTTCATGGTGCACATCACCTACATATTGCACCTCTCTGCCTTCCGTGAAGGAGCTACACAGGTTTCCTACCATGTCTGTCTACAGTCCTTTCATTGATTTAGATAGAATCATGTCTAAATGTGCAGAAAGATGGAAAACTATAAAGAATATTAAACTGGATGTGCTGGACTGTGCTCAAGGGTGGCCACGTGGTCTATATCTCCTCGGGCTACTGAGTCTCCAGCTTGGATGCTCACAGAATTTTGCACTGACCAGTTTTCTAGCTCTGTTTAATGACTATACAGTGAAATTTCTTACTGTCCAGCTCTCATTTGTCTGATTCCTACGGAGTTTGCCCCGCACTTCATATTATTTGTTGGAATCTTATGCTTTCTCTTCTGTTTTGGTGTTTGTTCTAGGATGAGTCCTTTGCTTACTATTACATTATTATATTATATTATTAGCGTTATTATTATTTAGTCTTTTTGAGACAGGGTCTCCTTGTAGCCACAGCTGGCCTGGAACTCGCTATTGAGACCAGGTTGACCTCAGTGTCACAGAGATCTGCCTACCTCTGTCTCCCAAGTGCAGAGATTAAAGGAGTGTGCCACCACACCTGGCCCTTTGCTTATTTTTAAAAGTAGGATTGCTCTTTTCCTCATTGATTTGCATGAAGTCCACATATATTCTAATTATTATTTTCTCCTTGGTTTTAGATATTATGTTTCTTCCCATTCTTTATTTTTATTTTTAAAACTTTTTACTTACTTATTTTGTGTACAAGTGTTGTGCCCGTGTGTATGTCAGTGCATCCATGTCCTCCAATACCCACAGAGGTCAGAAGAGAGCTTTGGATCCCCTGAAACTGGAGTTAAAAAGGGATCCTGCCCAGATCCCAGGGTTTCTGGGATTCAAACCCGGGTCTTCTGCAAGAACAGCCAGAGTTCTTAACCTCCAGCCCACTTTCCCATTCTTTCATAATTTTTATGACATCATTTGTATCCTCTGTTAAACAGAAATCATTAATTCACTTGTAATAAATGTAAATTCTCTTTGCCTTACGGTTTATGCTTCTAAAGTTCTGTTTCCTTCTTAAGTCCGAAACTAGTCTATGTTATCTACCAAAAATGTAATAGTTCCACCAACCACATTTCAGTCTTCAATTCAACTGGGACTTATCTTTTGCTGGGGGTTACTGGAATGGTGCCTGGTTTTATTTTTCTCTGGATGCTGAATGAGCTGTCCCAGTCTCCGCCCCTTCCCCACTGTGTGGGTACCACTTCCGTCGGACTTCCGCCCCTTCCCCACTGTGTGCAGTACCGCTTCCGTTGGTTGCCGACTTCCGCCCCTTCCCCACTGTGTGCGGTACCGCTTCCATCGGTTGCCGACTTCCGCCCCTTCCCCACTGTGTGCGGTACCGCTTCCGTCGGTTGCCGACTTCCGCCCCTTCCCCACTGTGTGCGGTACCGCTTCCGTCGGTTGCCGACTTCCGCCCCTTCCCCACTGTGTGCGGTACCGCTTCCGTCGGTTGCCGACTTCCGCCCCTTCCCCACTGTGTGGGTACTTCTGTCGGTTGTCGACTTCTGCACTCTCGGCCCGTTTCTGAGCCCTTTCACCCTCAGTGCTCTATCTGTCTAAACCTAGTCAGTAACTGTGGTTTGAATGTGAAACGTCCACCACGGGCTCACGTGTTTAAGTAAGCCCTCGGTCTCTAGCTGCTGGAGCTGTTTTGGAAGACTGTGGAAGCTTTAGGAGGTGGAGCCTCTCTGGAGGAAGACGGTCACTGGAATTGAGCTTTGATAGCCCAGCCACACCTCCTGTTCACTCTCTGCTTTTTGACTGTGGGCCTCCGCATGACCAGCCACCTCATGCTCCTGTCCCCATGTCTTTCCCACCATGACGGACTATATCCCCTTTAAAATGCACGCTGAAATAAACTCTTCTATTAAGTTGCTTCTTTCAGGTCACAGCAAAGTAACTAATACAACATCACAGGCTTATAGTGTATCCTACTACCTAGAAAGACAAATCCCCACCCTACACTGTTCTTCATGGACCTTCATTACGTCAAGTAAACTCTAGAGCAATCTTACCAAATTAAAAAAAAAAGTCTAGCAGGATCATTGTTTGGTAGTACATAAACTTTATAGGTGAATTGGGAAGGAATATAAATTTTTACCATGTTATTGAGCCAATCAAAAACTATAGAATGCCTCCCTACTGTTCAGTCCCTTCTGTGGACTTTAATAGAAGTATTACAGTTCCCCATAAACATTGTGTGGGTTTTGCTTCTGTTAATTGCTCTTGTGAACAATTCTAGCCATTTTAGATTACATTTTTCAGTGAGTTATGTGTCAAAACACAAGGCAATGTCATTGAATTTGGAGGTTGTTCTTATATCTAGAGACTTTTCTAAATTCTCTTATTCTTATCAGTTCTAACAAATTGGGGATGGATTCTTATTTTCTATTCAATAAATAAATTATTATATAACTTCAAATATTACAATTTTAAGTCTTCACTAAACCCTTATAACACTAATGTAAAATAATCTAGAAAAGAAAGCATCCAAATTCATTTTACAAATCAATGCAATATTTATAAAGCAAAATGCATGTTATCTCATTCACAAATATACATGTTAATATTCTAAATAAATATAAAAAATATGATCAGAAATTACAATGTAACACCTTATTCCAAGAATATGGGAAGTTTCCGTGTGTTTTACCATGTTAATATATCAAAGGAGAAAAAGCATATGATGTTGAAAATCTATTATTAATCCTAATTTTAAATAAAACCTAGCAAAACAGATATGGATGGCTAACTTTTTTTTTTTCTTTTTGAGACAGAGTCTCACTATACAGCCCCGCCTGGCCTGGAACTTGCTATATAGACTAGGCTGACCTTGAACTCATAGGATCTACTGCCTCTGCCTCCTGAGTACTGGAGTAAAGGGCACCACCATGCCTAGCATGGATGGCTCTTCTTAATGAGACATATTAGATTCAAAAACTGGGCACAGCTGGGCATGGTGGCGCATGCCTTTGATCCCAAAACTTAGGAGGCAGAGGCAGGCAGATCTCTGTGAGAGTAAGGCCAGCCTGATCTCCATAGCAAGTTCCAGGCCAGCTGGGGCTACAACAAGATCCTGTCTCAAAAAGATAAAACAAATCAGCAAAGGAAAAAAAAAAAAAAAAAACCTAATCAATATTACTGGGGAGAGTTTAAAAGCATTTCTACTAAAACCCAGCATAAAACAAGGAAGTCTATCGTCATCGCTATTTAATATTTTTCTGGAAAGATAAGCCACTACAGCTTGGCAGCTGAAAGCACCAAGAGTGCACAAATTGGAAATAAGGTCCAACTACCGTCATTTGTAGGTCGTACAGTGTTATCTACGGGTAGTAGTCTCATCAGTCCTGTTTTACCACTAAAAGGAGGTCTGATAATCCTGATTCCACTGACATGATCCCAGGTCCTGTGCCTCCAGGCAAAAGTCAGTTCCCTGAAAAGTCAGTGTTTGAGGTACCTTCTTCCACAAGTCTCTGAGTTGCCTTTTATTATTATTATTACTGGTGTATATTCATTGTACATAGTAATAGGTTTTATAGAGATAGAGATGTTTTCTTTATAAAATAATTTTATTGAATTTTTGCAAATTTCATACAATATATTTTGATCATATTTAGATACCTCCCTTGTCTGCACCCCTCTTATAGCCTCCCCCATCCCAGCCCCCACTGGATTTCATGTATTCTGTCATATATATTAAGGTTTATCATGCCAAGTTTGCACCACCAAATGTCCTTTTGAGTGTGCTCATCCATTGAAACTTGGTTAACCTATCTAGTGTTGCATTCTTAGACAAAACCAACTCTCCCTCTCCTAGTAGTTATGGTTGCTAATAGTTCTTCAGCTAAGGTTGGAGTGTCTTTCCTACTTCTATGTTGGGATGTTGTCTGACTTGAATTTGCATGAATCTTGTGCGTGCTGTTACCATTGCTATAAGTTCATATGAGTAACGTCCCAGCTATCTGGAACACAGTTTCTTTGTGGTCATCCACCACCTCTGCCTCTTACAGTCTTTCTGTCCCCTTTTGCACAATGGTCCCCGAGCTTTGGGTGGTAAAGTTTTGGCATAAGTATCCTATTCAGAAATAAGCACTCTGCAGTCTCTTATTCTCTGCACTTTGGCCAGTTGTGGCTGTCTGTGTGAATCACCACCCATGCATGAGGAAGCTTCACTGGTGAGAGTTGACAGACCCATCAGTATTCTTTCTTCCCCTGTTTTTATGCTAGCATATCATGCACTTTGATCTCATCCATCTCCATATTCTCCTTTCTTTCCCCGGCCATTAGCCGCCTTTATTCCCCCAGACAGAGTCACTTCTTTTTATTATTTTTAAAATGTATGTGTATGTATATACTGCCTGCATGTATGTAAGTGCACCCATGTTGCACAATGCCCACGGAGGTGAGAAGAGGGTGTCAGATCCCCTGCAATTGGAATTATAGACAGTTGTGAGCTGCCATGTAGGTGCTGGGTACTGAACCTGGATCCTCTGCAAGAGCAGCCAGTGCTCTTAACCACTGAGCCATCTCTCCAGCCCCGTTTCACTTCTTGATATACACTTTCATGATGTAGGTATATAAATGATTATGTATATAGTATAGCATCTAGGACCACAAATGAGATAAAATGTGTAAAATTGTCTTTCTGAGTTTAATTTACTCTGCTTAATATGGTGATGTTCAGCCTCATTCATTTTCCTGCAAATGACATCATTTTATTCTCCCTCAAGGCTGAATAAAACCTCATGTGCTGGGTGTGGTGGCGCACACTCTCTGAGATCAAGGCCAGCCTGGTCTATATACCAAATTCCAGGTCACCTGGGGTTAAGGGAGATCCTGTTTCAAAAAAAAAAAAAAAAAAACCAAACCAACCAAAGAAACAAAAAAAACCACTACCACCAACGACAACAAAAGACTTTTTAAAAAAAACCTGTAAGCCACATTTTCTTCATCCATTCATCTGTTGATGGACATATAGACTGATTCCATAACTTGGCTATTGGGAACGATGCTGCACTAAACATGGATGTGCAAGTATCTCTGTCATGTGCTGACTTAGATTCCTTTGGCTATATATCCAAGAGGGATATATCTGGGTCACACTGGTTTCCATAGGAGCTAGATTAATTTTCACTCCCACCAGGAGTGTACTATAATGTTTCCTTTTTACCTACATCCTCACCAGCATTTGTTGCCACTTGTTTTCTTAGCGATGGCCATTCTGAGACCATTCTTCTTTGTCTGTGACATATTCTCTGGTCTATAGCTTGTGGGTAAGACTTCAGTAAGTTTCAAGATAAAACAAAAAAAATTATAAATGACAAGAGCTATGGCTAGTATACTGATATTTTTCTAAATGCAAAAAGCCTGATGGGAATGTATTAAACGAATTATGAAACTAACAAAGAAAGTTGGCTGTTCAGTTGGTTGGTAGCATAAAAAAGAAGTTAAAAACTCATTCAGCAGAAAAACTTTGCACAAATGTTTCTTAGGGTAATGATTAAGTCTGCTCTCTAAGAAGTCACTGAATAGCATGTCCACCTTATGCAATTTAATGAACGTATTATGTAGAGAAAAATTATTGAGTGATATTATAGTCCTCAGATATAGCATATATCTCAGTTACCAAATAAATTCAGAAAGCCCAGGGTAAGTTTAAACATTTCTGTTCATGAGTAAATCTGATATACACTGGAAAACACTGGCCTAAAAATTGCTCGATTCATTTCTTTTAGCGAAAAGAGTCTGTGGTCAATTAACGTTTTAAACAATAATTGAAATACATTTTTGTTCAATATCATCTGGAAAAACACTACTGAGACAGATAAGTGCAGAAAAAAACAATGGAACTATTTTATAAGACTGTTAATTAGTGTTTCTCCTAAAGTGAAAAAATATGCAGAAGGCAAAGTATGGTGGTTCTCTAAGAACTTCCTACTGAGGACAAGGTTTCTGAAGTCTTCATGGTAACAGCATCTCACATCTACACATTTTTAAGGAAAACTGAGAATGTTTTCTGGTTTGACAGCTTTTTCCATTCAACCTTCTAAATCTATTTATTTTGAGCATCTCTTTTTATAAGGTAAAGAATAAATCTTTGTGATTTTCCAGGAATCATCTGGGAAATCTCAAAGTCTATTTTAGGTTTAAAAGATGTCATGCAAGCTTTGTTTTATTGCCTTTTATATTTCACGCCTGACTTGTGGAAGACAAAAATAAAAAAAAAAAAATTGTCAGAGAAGATTTGGACCTTTGATGGAGAAGGTAATGGATGCCCAAGAAGGAGTATTTAGTTGCCTGTTGAATCCAAGGGACAATAGAACATTTAAAAATAAGCTCAGAGGGCAACAGGGTTGGAAGGAGCTTGTGAGCGCCTTTCTTCTTTGTCCTTGTCCTTGCTCCCACTTTCGTGATCACAGCTCTTCCCCTTCCTCCTCCTTCCTTCCTCCTTCCTCCTTCCTTCCTCCTTCCTCCTTCTTTCCTTCCTCCTTTCCTCCTTCCTTCCTTCCTTCCTCCTTCCTTCCTTCCTTCCTTCCTTCCTCCTTCCTTTCTTTTCATATGAGGACCTAAAGCTCTCCTCCGTCCCTCCCCCCCTTGCCCCCTCCTCCTTCTTCTTCATATTAAAGGCATTAAGTCAGAATATAATGTGAAATAACTCAGGTCAGTTACAGAATTTTTTTTATTAGGCAGATTATACAGAAAATAGGGTGACAAACTGACCTGGTCTTATCAGAACAATCTTGGTTTTAACTCTGAAAGTTCCAGATCTGTAAATTTATTGTCACAGGCAAATCGGCAAAGCTGGTCACCTAGAAATAACAACCATTAAGAACAAATAAAATTCCATAATGAAACCCATTGCTTTGTATGCTAGCTTTAAAAAATTAATTTAAGGGGCTGGAGAGATGGCTCAATGGTTAAGAGTAGTTGCTGCTCTTGCAGAGGACCCAGGTTTGGTTCCCATCCACACAGTGGCTAACATCTGTAACTCCAGTTCAAGGGAAACCTACACCCTCTTTTGGCCTCCGTGGGCATTGCATGTCACAGGTGCACTTAACATACATGCAGGCAAGACACATAAAAATACAATATTTTAAAAATTAATTTAAAAAACAAAAAGAATAGCCATTCACATTGTACTAATAGGTGAAGATATTAATTAGTAAATCAGGAAAGCAAGCCTATCAGGATTAAGTAAAATTAGCAAAAATAGCTTTTTGTTTGTTTTTACAGCATTGGTTGGTAATGAATACTCACTAGGCCAATGCTCTACCCCAACACTGTCAACAACCTTCATAGATTACAATTCTCAACTTTAAGCTTTCCAAATTTACTATTATAAACCTGAGCAGGTAAAAGCACTTTCTGAGCTTTGTCCTTTGTGATACTCTTTTGTATTGTGATAACACTTCAATTTTGATGCTGGTCTAGGGCGAAGGCAGGGT
>NW_008331533.1:72026-74331 GCF_000622305.1 Nannospalax galili
TGCTGATGTTAGTTTATTTGATAAGTAAAATTTTGCTAAGTATTTGATAAGTAAAAAACTGGATGGGGCTGGAGGGATGGTTCAGGGGCTAAACAGAAGTAAAACACAAAATGAATTGAGAGGAAAAAAATTCCAAAATCCCAGTGAATTTAAGCTTGTAAAGGCAAAGATTTTTCTTAATTTTAAACAGTATGCTGATGTTAGTTTATTTGATAAGTAAAATTTTGCTAAGTATTTGATAAGTAAAAAACTGGATGGGGCTGGAGGGAATGGCTCAGGGGCTAAACAGAAGTAAAACACAAAATGAATTGAGAGGAAAAAAATTCCAAAATCCCAGTGAATTTAAGCTTGTAAAGGCAAAGATTCAGTACCACTTGGAATTCTTCTCTAAAAGCCAAGGGAAAATGTCTTTGAAGCTGCTCATGGGACAGATTTCTCTAAGTATATTGTTCCTCAGGATCTATCTGGTAAAATCATAAATTCACAAATTTAAATACTTGGTAAGGATTTCAGATTAACTCATTAATTAATGTGGAAACCTATAAGATGTTACAATTGCTTCAAATGAAGATTTGACTTACAAAGCTGTATATTCCTTAGCAAACAAAAACTTAACATTGTCATGGTAAGGAATAATTTGTATAGCTGTAACCAGAAACAACTACATTATTGATCAGTTCTATAAGTTAACTTTGAACTCCACAAATTTTGTGTAGCCATTTTCCTCCAAATTGCCATTTTCTCCTGGAGGCAGAGGCAGGCCCTTAAGACTCCGGATGCTAACAAAACCTACCAGATTCAAGAACCCCCCAAAGTTAGAAGACTTGAGGCCCCTTTTCCAGGCACTAAACAGTTGCGGGGGGGGGCTTCAATGCCACAGGAAACTCTGTGTGTGACTCCTATAGACTGATTAGCTCATTAAGCTAGGCTTTGGGGGAACCATTCCTTTGGTCTGCCATGTGGATTAAATAAGTGTTTGTTTACACTGTCCCATGAAAAATGATGCAATGCAATGTGACTGGACCCCAAACAGAGACCAAACAGAACCAAATATATGTTAGGGAGAATCAGCTGTGTGGCCCCTACCCTGAACATGCAATTGAGGTTGATCCATCTGCAAGTAGAGCATCTTCCTGGGAAATCCCAATATGACTGCCATTCCCCAAGCTGCATGAGATGGTGTGCGTCCTCGCCGTGGCTGCAGTGGCATGCTCCCTGCAGTGAATGGTAACACTGAGATCGATGCCTGAGAATGCAGCATCCTTGGAGGGAATCCCAGTCTGGCTCTCTTCCTCTGCAAGGTATGATATGGCACGCCTCCATGATGAATAAAGTCTACCATGTGAGTATGAAGATGCCTTCCAAATGGCTGATGAACTAGAGAATACTTTTCAATCATATAACATCCCTCCTTGAGACAAAGGCTGCTTGATGGACTGGCTCACGTGAGCCATAGGAACACTTGGTTATTGCTGGCTGGGATGACCACAAAGATCACTGACTGGAAAACAGTAAAAGAAAAGGACAGGCAGTACAGGGGGAGCAAGCATAAAAAAGGCAATGTTTAACGCCCAGTTCCATGAACTGCATAGGAATTTGCTCACAAGACAATCAATCTCCCCAGAATAACCTTGTACATTTCTCTCCTGCGAGAAAGGACAGGGAGTGGAGATTGTTCACCCTTCAAGTAGGTCCTTCCGGCAGTTTGGTATGGCCAGTGGAGAAGCAATAGCCCAGGTGCCAGTCTGGAACCTATCAGAACCAGGCCGCAGCCTCCAGCAGCAGGCAGAGCAGGAGAACACACAGCCCAACTCCCCCTTGGAGCTGGGCCACGTAGCACAGCAGGGCCCTTCCACACCTGTGAGGTGTGGGAAGATACCCTGCAGCAGCAGCCCTAGGATGAGGAGGCAGGACAGTTCACAGCAAGTGACTGGGTTATGGAGAGGTAGCTGGCACAGTGTCCATCAAATGAGGCATATGTATGCTCTTCTGACAGGACAATGAATTCAAGTGATAACATTTTTTAAATCCCTCTGCTGTTAAATCTCAAGACCACTGAAACTTGCTTAAACAGTGGTGGACTCAACATCTGTAGAAAAGATTTCATTGTATAGTACTAACCCTAAGGTGTCTAGCAGATTAATAAAATCATCTAAAAAAGATAATAAAGACAGCAGATAAAAAGTTTATATAAAGACATCTATGCCTGTGACTGAAAGGTTATTAGATGTAAATGTCAATGCTAGGGGTGGGACACCTCCCTAGGACATGTTGACCAAGAAGGCCCCCCAGGTTCCACAAACCA
>NW_008331534.1:0-1854 GCF_000622305.1 Nannospalax galili
AGAGATATTAAACAAATTAGGCTTATTTTATATTTTAAACATATCAGGATACTGTCAAAAGTAATGTTAGACTTGTAATTGCAGTGACCCCTTGGGTAAGACCACTGACCTGCCTCTCCTCCCTTCTATCCTGGGGGGATATATTCATTAATAGTATAAAATTCCAACAGATTTGATAATCGTGATATAATGCATAATTTTAGTTATTTTGAAATACCATCCCATCATAAATTCTACTTATAAAATTCCTTATAATTAACTAACAGATTTTAATAATAGATGTTTTGTTTTGTCATCTATAGAAGATTGTTATATTCCTATACTGTTCTGATAGCTTTTGCAAGCAAGTGCCTTTAAGACTCTAAATGCTAGGTGGGGTGTGGTAGTGCACACTTTAATCACAGCACTCAGGAGGCAAGGGCAAGTGGATCTCTATGAGATCAAGGCCAGCCTGGTCTATGTGTTCCAGGCCAACTGGGACTACAGAGCCCCTGTTTCAAAAAACAAAACAAAAGACTAAAGGCTCTCTTCAAGGAAGTTTATGCAAAGGACTATGACAACTTTAACATAATATTGTTGGACTGAGTAAGAATTTCCAGAACTCTAATTAAGAAACTGATTGGCTGGGGCTGGAGCGATGGCTCAGCAGTCAAGAGCACTGGGTGCTCTTCCAGAGATCCCAGGTTCTGTTCCCAGCACCCACATGGCAACTGACAACCATCCATGGGTACACTTACATACATGCAGGCATACACATAAAATATATACTCATATACATAAAATTCAAAAATAAATATTTTTAAAAATTAAGAGAAAAAGAAATGGATTGGGAGTTGAGAATGTAACTCAGTGGTACAGCACTTGCCTTGCGTGTACAAAACCCTGGGTTCAGTCCCTAGCACAGTCAATAAAGAAAAAGGAGATAAGAAAGACAGAAAGAATAAAAGGGGGAAAAAAAGATTGTCAGAATTCCGTAGAGTCCTTTCAAAGAAGCTTGATCCACAAAGATTCTATTCAAACAGAATCAAATTACACAGAAATAATAAATTGACAAAGTAAGGAATTTTAATGGCCTTTTAATTAGAAACATTGCTGCCGCCTTAATGTTTTGTTTTCCATATTTAAAAAAAAACCTTTTCTCTTATGCTAACCCTTACAGCAGTTTGATCAATTTACCCTTTTGTGAACATAATTGAAATGTTTATCTTTTCTTCCCCCCTTGATCCCTTCAGAAGTTGAGAACTATTAGTGACTATTCTTATTTTCATGGCAATATATTTATTTGCACAAATTCAATAAAAATCAGTTCTCAAAGTGTGGAGCACACCTATAATCTCAGCACTCAGGAGGATAAAACAGGAGCATTGAAAGTTGGGGGCCAGTCTTGGCTACATCATAAAACCCTGTCAAAAAGACAAAAGGAAAAAAGATCTGTGGGCCAGCAAGATGGCTCAGCAGGTAAAGGCACTTGCTGCCATATCTGATGAACTGCATTCGCTACCCAGAATTTACATGGTTGAAGCAGAAAACTGACTTCTCATGTTGTCCTCTGACCTTCTTATGAATGCCATGGTGGCATGTGTGCATGTGTGTGTGCGTGCACACACACACACGATAAAAAAATAATCAGTATCAGAACACAGCTGAAAATATTGTATTGCCAAAGCTTTGTCTGGAATATTAGATTTCAGATACGATCAATCAATTTTAAGAAACTAAGGCCGTTTCTATGGATCCAGTCAGAGGTAAAAAATTGGCCTGGTACCTTATAATACATCACTGTCTCTTACATGGTTGTCTTATAACTGAAAAGGACAGGTCATTTATTGGCAGGCTTAGGGTTGAAAAATATTT
>NW_008331534.1:1968-4612 GCF_000622305.1 Nannospalax galili
TTTATTAAAAATTACAACGTAGGGACTGGAGAGATGGTTCAACAGTTAAGAGCACTGGTTGCTCTTCCAGAGGACCCAGGTTCCATTCCCAGCACCAACATGGTAGCTAATAACCTTCCATAATTACAGGTCCGCGGTGAAGGATAAATGTCTGGACTTAAAAGGCCCCTGAGCTAACTTTCAAAGGGTGGGGTAAACCTTAGGTAAACTTCAAATTAAAGCTAATTTCAAACCAAGGGACTTGTGTAAAACCCCAATCCAGAGACCATGTTATCTGGGAAAACAAGTAACAGCCCCTGTTGTCTCAAAACATCCAAATCCTGTCACTTGCACTAGCCCTTTCCACCTTGCCCTTTTCCAACCCTTATAAGAAGCTCACCAGCCATGCCTAGTGAGGAGGAGTTTCAAGTCCCAAGATTGTGATCCTTCATTGTTCTTAATAAAGAACCATCTGCTCCTGAGGTCTTCTCTCCTCTCATTTTCACACCGCCTTGTTCAATCTCAAGCTAACATTTTCTGACACTTGGTGCTGAAACTAGGGAAGGGTTTGGGGGTACTGAACCCCAGCCCTTTCCTCTGGGCAATTTCTCTCTCTCTCTTTCTCTCTCTCTCTCTCTCTCTCTCTCTCTCTCTCTCTCTCCTCTCCCCCCCACTGGGCCCCATCTAGAGCTCAAGCACCCTCTAAGCTCACTCCTGGGCTAACAGCTGCCAGCCTTACCTGAAAACCTCACTGGGTTTCTGCAGCCTCTGCCCATGTGAGCAGTGCAGATCCCGTGCTGGGATTTTACTGGTGTCTTCAGTAAACTCAGTTCCCAGTTTTTAAACTTTCCATGATTCCCTCCGGGTGCTTTTGAACAGAGGCTTTTGACATTTGACCCATGCTCATTAAGTGCACCCTCCAACAGTCATGGTTAGACCCCTCCTGCTTTGTGCCTTTGGCCCTGCTGTTTCAGGGTTCTTCAGCTTTGCCGTACAGGTCTCTGGAACTAGGGGTCCACTGCTCCAGGCCCTGGATTTCCTTTTTCCGAATTTGGGCCATGTGTATGATGAGATTTTGGAAGTCAAAGGTTCTGAATTCAGGCCAAGTTGTCGAATTTATATTGGGTCTGGAGCTCAGCTGATAAACAGTTAAAGCAGGCATGTGTCTCCATCTTCTTGAAATCCTTTCTTTGTTCAGTTTTTACCTTAAAACGATAAATCAAGGCACTTTTTATAGCCTTAGGCACTATCTAATGACACTCTTAGTTTGGAGGTTGATGAAACCTAATGTTTTATTACTACATCCTATTATGACCAACCTGCTGGTCGTCAATCTGTTAGGTCTAATAGGCCCACTGAAAATGGCCCAAGATAATTTGGCTCTGGACTGGCAACATTCCAAACTCTCAGAATCATAAAAGCTCCAGTGCGTTATCAATCTTAATTTAAAGTTACAATTTCTTGGGGGGAGGGGTGCGGGGATGATTTTGTTCACATCTCCTTATATTTTGTCTTTGCTCTGGCCTCTTCTTAAACTATTCTGTGTTTCATTTTGTATATTTCACATTGCTTTTCTTCAGTATTTCTCTTTATTTAATTCCTCTTTCATGTCTTCATTTCACTCAGGTGTTTGTTGGCTTTAAAAAAACTGTCTGTGGGATTTTCCCCCAGCCCTCCACCCGTGCCTTCACTGCCACCCTTATGAGATTATTGTAAATATCAACTTCATAAGTTTTTTCCTCTCTACTGTCTACACACATTCAAAATCTAATCTCTCTGAAATAAAAATATGTTTTCTATTAAGCTCACCTGGAACCCTACAAAGTCCCAGTGTGTGCACAGGTAATATTAACTTATTACATTATCTTTTGTGTGTAATTTGGATTCCATGTTCTTTTAGTAAAATAATGCTACATAGTACTCTTCTGAGACAAATGCCTTCTTCATGACTTCAGCTGTGTCTACTTGCAAAAGGTCATCCTAATCAAACTTGTTGATTATCATGTTTTGGGTGCACCTAGTTTTCATTTAATTATGTCATATGTAACTATGATAATCATTTTCATGTATCGTTTGAGGTTTCATGTAATTCTGTCTTATATGTCTATGATAAATGTTTTCATGTGTTGTTTGAGTCAAGACAATGTTTTAACTGGACACTTCAATTATTCTATTTTATTTTTCCTTCCTCTTTTTATTGGCCTGTTCTACATAGTGAGTTTCAGGACATTTGGGGCTACAGGGAGATCCTGTCTCAAAAGGACCCCCCCAAATAAATTAATTGGGGCTGGAGAGATGACTCAGCGGTTAAGAACACTGGCTGTTCTTGCAGAAGACCCAGGTTGGAATCCCAGCACCCACACGGCAGCTAACAACTGTCGGTAACTCCAGTTCCAGGGGATCTGACAGCTTCTTCTGTCCTCCGTGGGCACTGCACAACATGGGTGCCCTTACGTACATGCAGGAAATACATGTGTATATATAAAATAAAAGAACAAATAAATAAATAAAATAAAAATACAATAGACCAAAAATAAAAAGATCATTATCTTTAAAAAAAATAAAAATCATGTTGTGCTTTTCCAGTCTTCAATTGGCAGAAATATTTGCCCCCAAATAAACTATTGTATTTAAGCCACACCACCCAAGAAGAGAAAGAAAAGAA
>NW_008331534.1:4915-20853 GCF_000622305.1 Nannospalax galili
CACCGCCATGCCCAATTCATAAATAAATATATTTTTTAATGAAATTAATTTTGAGAAATGACTGCTCCTGCTCCAGGGTGAAATTTCTCCTATAGATAATTGCTCTCTTGAGATACTAAACTCACTTATCTCTGTGTATGTGTGTGTGTGTGTCTGTGTGTGTGTGTGTGTGTGTATAGCTCAGATTTTAAGGAGGTAAATATTAATTGCTTAGTAAATTCTCACAACAAATAGTAAATTTGTAAATGTGATTCTGTTTCATAGTATTAATAAAAAAATTTTAAAGTTGGTAAAAGTTTATGAAAATGGAGATATTTTAGTAAACAAAGATGTATGTATGAAGAGTAAGATGGCTGAGTGTTTCCAGAATAGAAGGGATAATGAAAATGCTTGAGCAAGTTTATCGAAACTCTGAGCAAGTTTATAGAGATACAAAGTTGTTATTATGATAATTACAATTTCAGTCAAAAAACTTTCAGCCTGCTCCTCTTTTACCATTGTTTTAAGGCACAGCTGTTGCAGAATTTTCTATCACCAAACCATAAAGGTCCCAAGAATTTCACAGTTGTGCCTGGACCTCAAGCCTTTTTTAACCAATTTTCCTATCCAAGCTCCTTTGGATCATGTTATATATCTCTCAGTGGGTTCCCCAATACATAAAATAGTCAGAGGTCAGCATTATGTCATCACAGAGGGCATGCAGGGTAACAAAGTGAGATTCTGGGCCACCACCCTGTGATAAATAGTGGAACTGTGATGGTAACTTGTGGAAAGTCCTCTGAAAGTTCATTGCTGTCTGTTCCAAAAAAGTATCAGTTGATCTCAGGAGCCAGCAAATAAAGGGATAGTAAAGTAGAACATTAGAAAGGTCCAAGACAGTGTGAAAAGATCCCTTCACCGGCTGTTCTAGAACAATGTTGTGCAGAGCAGCACAGATGGGGGACACTACCTTATTTAGTTCTTATACTCCCCCTCTCTGAGCTGTTCTGCTTTTTTAACCTAGGGTGCTTCAATAGGGCCTTCCCACATTGCTCTGACCCTGATGACCTTGGTGCAGAAGGTTCAAGGTGCTCGGCCCCACCTGGAGCCAAGCCTGTGTGTGGCATGTGTGCCTGGGTGCCCACCAGTGCCAGCATCTGTCTGTCTAGCAGCCAGTGTGCAGGTGAATAAAGTATGTACATCTTATCTACTATAATTCCACTTTCTCTTTGGCCTCCTGTGCCCCTCCTCCCTTCCTGGATTTCAAGCTTGGCACCTTCGAACAGAATGCAATATCAGAGTGGAAACCTGAAAAATGGACTGGACCCCTGCGTTGCTGGGAAAGACTCTTGAGGCCCAGGCAGACACCTTGCCAGGAATGGAGCAGCTGCTTGGGAAATAAAGTGGATATTTTTTTACTGTGCCAAATGCTGACCATGAAGACACCCTGCAGTGGGAAGTCAAAGTGCAAGAGTTGTGAGCTGAGAGAGAAACTGCTTTAGAGCATGAGCTTAAAAATACCATTTTGTAGGGCTGGAGAGATGGCTCAGCCGTTAACACTGGTTGTTCTTTCAGAAGACCCAGGTTCGAATCCTAGCACCCACATGGCAGCTAACAACTGTCCATAACTCCAATCCCAGGAGATCATCAGCCTCTTCTGACCTCTACGGGTCATGACACAGGTGCACTTACCTACACGCAGGCAATACACACATACACATAAAATAAAAATAATAAAATATTTTTTTAAGTACCATTTTGCTGGGCATGGTGGTGCACGCCTTTGATTCTGGCACTCAGGAGGCCAAGGCAGGTGGATCTCTATGAATTCAAGGCTAGCCTGATCTACAAAGTGAGTTCCAGGCCAGCTGGGGTACAAGGTGACCCTATGTCAAAAAGACCAAAAACCAAAAGTACCAGTTTATTAAAAAAGAGGCAGATTTTAGAGAAGTCCACCTTGTGCTCTATTCCAGGCTGGTGACATAGAGAAAACAGATGGTCAAGCCATGGGCAGAGGATAGTTCCAGAATATACTCCTACACTTCTTATGACAGAGTTGTGGAAGCTGGGATGCAACACACACAGAACCCTGGGCCAGTTCATGTTGGTCACTATTCCTCAGAGAGGAGGGGGCAGATAGCATCTTGCTGATAGAGGAGGTAGAGAAATTAAGTCTCCATTACTGCCCACCCCTCTTTAAGGCGGACTCCAGGCTCTGTAGAATCAGAAAAAACACTAATGAGCTGGATGAAGGCTGGAACACATCTAGTATGGGCCAATGCTGGCAAGTTGGCAGAAACTGTGAGCCACTGGACCTCCTACTTTGACTTAATACGGATCATCTGAGAATTATAAGATGTGCCACATTACCCAAATATAAACAGTTCCTCTGAGCAACATGTTTGATACCCAGTACATGTTGTGTATTGAGAATAATGGGCCTCAGTGTGGGGAGCTGTGGAGTGCTCCCCTCTCTGTTCAGTTGTGCACTTTCAGGTGCTGACACTGCCAGGACGGCTGCAGGGTGGCTCAGACACATGGAGCTCTCCAAATGTAAACAAGTTCCTGGGCCTCTCTGCTGTTGGGTGTGGGGCTCACTGGCTGAGTATAGCCTAGAACTGGATTCTGCAAGGGCTAGTTGCACTCCAAATCATGTCTGGTAAATTCAAACCGTGAACAAGGGCTATAAAGTCAGTGATGAGCAACCCTCCTGACCCTCACTACCTGCAAGGGCTGCCGACCCCATGAAGGGTGGTCTATGAGTACCTGGGAGGCATGCCGCTATAATGTAGGAAACCTATAACCCTACTGTAAACTAAATTTCTGATAAG
Source organism: Nannospalax galili (assembly GCF_000622305.1). NCBI lineage: Eukaryota > Metazoa > Chordata > Mammalia > Rodentia > Spalacidae > Nannospalax > Nannospalax galili. Next base: position 7,726 of record NW_008331534.1, read on the forward strand.
CAAACAGGGTAACTAATACATAATAAAGATGGTGGACTTCTTGCTTCTTCTTGGCCTGAGACAAAGACCTGGCAGGCTTTTACTCCCCTCAGCAGGGTCCTTTTCTGGCTTACTGGTCAGTCCAGTCTAGGTAGGACCATGGCCAGATCTGGTAACTTGGAGCTGTGACCTATGGGCTCTCTCTTCTTTGTTTAAGTTGACCAATCCAAATTAGGGGAGACCTTCCCCATACCAGTAAAAACACTTAGAAGGCCCCAGCTCTCTTAAAGGCTTTGAACTTTTCAGTTTCTGAGACCCCTCTCCACTTGTGAAGAGCTTTTCTCTCTGTGAGTGTGCATGTGATTCACCTTCTTTTTTTCTTTTTCTAAAGTTTGTTTGTTTGTTGCTCTCTGCTGTATCTGAGATTGTTCCTGCCTTTTAATTCTTTAATTAGTGGGGAAAACAAACCCAATCAGACCCCTAGAAAACAATACTTCCATAACACTACAATGCTCCCATGTGAACCATCAGACAGCCTTGGAAAATGACTGTGACTTTTGTGAGAAACCCCACCTTTGTATGTTGCTGGCTGTGTCATCCATCATAGACTCGTTTGCACAGTTAACTCTAACTTTGGGTTGGTTCCAGTGTTTCTCCATGAATATTGCTGGAAAGAGTCAAGAACAATTTTTTTCACTTGGGGAGATCAACAATGAACATTTGTCATGTTCTTTTACCCTGGAGACATTTTATGAACGAGACTAAGAGCCCTAGAAGGTTCTTAGTCTCATAAAATAATTTAAGAATGGACTCAAATGGAAACTTTAGGACAATTCTATTAGAATTTAAGGAAAAAATCATCAGGCAAACAAGTTGTAAATCTCAGAAGCTGCCTTGAGGAGGAGAATAAAGGAGAGAAGGGAAAAAAAATCCATAAAGCCATGCTGGTTTAGAGCCTGCATGGTAGTTTAAGCATGGAGGTCAGACATGTGGTAGACTAGTAGCCACATGGTGGGGAGGGGAAGGGAGCTTTAGAGAAAAAGTAAAGAAATCCAAGCTGTTGGGTTAGGGAAACCATGGTTGAAAAGAGATGAAGAAAGAAAAGAGAGGTTATACTTTTGAAGAATTCAGAAAAGTAAAGGAGAGCCCATGTCTGTGACCTGGTCCACAAGCACTAAGCTAAAGGGAGGAGATTCCAGGCAGAAAAAGTTCACCATCTTATTAATGTGCTAGATATTCTGCCCATCTATTTAGCATGACTTAAGGTGAACTCACCCTCCTAGGGGTGGTCCAGGAAAACTGGAAAGCTTGGTCTTCATCCAGGTCAGAGATTTTTATCCTTTTGACCAGATTTCTCTTAAGGGGCTTTTTTGGTATTGTAACATCCTGGTGGCTCAGGACTTGGCATACTGGGAAAAGCCCAAGGCAGTCACTTTGTTTCATTCTATTGATGATATTATATTTACCTCTTACAGATTTGGAGTCAATGGCTTTGAGTCTGAGAGTGGCTCTGGGAGCTGCTCTAATACAGGGATGAGTGATGCTCAACTAAGAGCACAAGGGCCTGGTTTGTCTGTACGAATGGTAGAGGGCGCTAAGTAGCAGTCTCTTAACAACAGCTACAAGAGGTCTTGGAGCCAGTAAAATATATGTAATAATATATGTGTCCCCAAGCGATAGATCCCATGAAACCAAGTCACTAGAGGGAAGGAATTACTCTGCCTCATAATGCCTGCTATAGTGATAGTTTCTTTTTTATTTTTTTATGTGTATGAGTGTATTGCCTGCATGTAAGTGCACCCAAGTCGTGCAGTGCCTGAAGAGGTCAGAAGAGGGTGTCTAATTCCCATGGAAATGGAGTTACAGGTGTTAGCTGACATGTGGGCAGTGAGAATCAAACCTGGGTCCTCTGCAAAAGCAGCCAGTGCTCTTAACCATTGAGCCATTTCTCCAGTCCCCTATAGTGATAGTTTCATTAGTGGGCCACAATCCACATGGACAGTACCAGGAGTTTAACTATCTACAGGTGTTATGTGGGCTGAAACAGGAGTTGACAAAAGCAGACAATAGGTTGAGTTAGGGTCTGTGATGGCTAATCTTGGTTGTCAGTTTGACGTCTGGGAAGAGGGAACCTCAATTGAGAAATTTCCTCCAGATTAGCCTTTGGACATGTCTGTAGAGCATTTTCTTGATTGCTAGGATTGGTGGTTTGAATGAGAAATGCCCCCCATAGGCTCCAAGGATTTGAATACCTGGCACCTGTTTGTGGTGTTCTTTGTGGTGGTTTAGCCGGTGCAGCCTTGTTGGAGGAAGTATGTCACTGGGGGCGGGCCTTGCGAAGTCATAGCCTTGCTCTACTTGCAGCTTTTCTCTCTGCTTCCTGTATCTGCTTGAAGATGTGAGCACTCAGCTTTCTGCTCCACCAGCCTTCCACTGTGCCTCCCTTGTCATGATGGACTCATGGCTTTCTGGAATTTTAGCTCAAATAAACTCTTCCTTCTAGAAGTTGCCATGGTCATGGTATCTTATCACAGCAACAGAAAAGTAACTAATACACACAGCAACAGAAAATTAGCTAATACGTATGTCTTTTATTTTTTCCTCTCAACCCTCATGCTTAAAATTTGTTAAAAGTATCTTTTAATGGGACTGGAGAGATGGCTCAGTGTGTTAGCCATACTGACTACTCTTGGAGAGGACTTAGGTTTGCTTCCCAGCACCCACATGGCAGCTAACAACCACCTGTAACTCCAGTTCCAGGGGATCCGACACCCTTTTCTGACATCCATGTACATTGCACACATGGGTGCACTTACATACATGCAGACAAAACAGCTGGCCTGGAACTCTCTATGTAGACTAGGCTGGCCTGGAGCTCGCAGAGATACAACTGCCTCTGCCTTGCAAGTGCTGGGATTAAAGGCATGCATCACCATGCCAGTCAGAAACTGTGACTTTTCTTTGAGAAACCCATACACATGCTTCCGGGTGCTCCTTATTCTTTCCCTGTTCTAAAAATTTGCTGAGTGTGGTGGCCTTTAATCCCAGCACTTGGGAGGCAGAGGCAGGTGCATCTTGGATCTTTGTAAATTTGAGGCCATCCTGGTCTATGTAGTGAGTTACAGGTCACCAGAGGCTACTGGGATACCGTCTCAAAAAGCCAAAAAAAATTTTTTTAAAACTTATTTTCATTTTGGCCCTGGAGAGATGGCTCAGCCGTTAAGAACACTGTTCCTGCAGAAGACCCGGGTTCAAATCCCAGCACCCACATGGCAGCTAACAACTGTCCATAACTCCAGTTCCAGGGCATCCTACAGCCTCTTCTGTCCTCCACAGGCATTGCACAACATGGGTGCACTTACCTATGTGTATGTGCAGGCAATACACACACATAAAAATCATAAATAAAATTTAAAAAATTATTTTTATTTTATGTGTATTGCCTGCATGTTTGTAAATGCACCTGTGTTGCGCGATGCTGGAGGAGGTTAGGAGAGGGTGTCGGATCCTCTGGAACTGGAGTTATGGATGTTTGTTAGCCACCATATGGGAACTGAACCCAGTTCCTTTCTTTCTACTTTTAATGAATTTTCAGCTCTGCTCATGGATTATCCTGAAGTTCTTTTTTGCATTAAAGCCACAAATTCCAGTTTGTCCTGAGTAGAGGTCTCTGAAAAGAACTCCTTAGGTTGCTGCCAGTGACAGTGTAAAAGAAGCATAGAGCCATGTCTCCATCCCTTTATTTGTGGATATGTACTGATTCCATTTGATGATATATTGCTGCTTTGCACATATAACTTTATGACTTAGTGATTCAGTTAACATTCAGTTCATGAAAGATAGTGTAGCCCACATGGAAATGTGGTGGGCTATTGTCAATCCAATGTTCACTAAGGTCCAGAGCTTTCTCTAAAAGAGAAAGTAGTTGTCTGTAGATTACAGTAGGGCCTTCCCCCAAATCCTCAGGGCCTCCTCTGTGATTCACCCATTTTGGTCTATCACAGGCTTCAAATAGCATCCCTATCTGCCAGGGACACATCAAATATCACTGGAATTGCTGATTATATGGCTTAAGTTACAAGGCAGGATGCTTGGAACTGTCCAAGAACACTCAAAACTAGCAGTTTCTCAAATTCCATGATAAATGGACAACAGTAACACATCCAAGTGATGCAAGTATTACCTCCAAAATCCAAATAGGCCCACCAAGAGTTGTGATTCTTTGAGGTAGAGAGACCAGGTGTAACAATTTGTCCTTCACCTTAGAAGCTATCTCTATATGGATATATGCTATATGGAACATGCAGTTCCATATTATTGTGCTCCTAGAAATTTTACCAAAGTAGAAGTACTCTGAAATTTGGTTGGTTTCATTTCCCATCCTTGGCACACAATTACCTTATCACAGCATGAATTTGGGGATATAGTGGACTCACCTTGTATCAGACTTTGGCTAAAATTCTATTGATCATCTAACTGGAGGGCCATAGTGATGTTTGATTAGCACTGCTCTGATCCTGAAAGGTCTGTTTATTTTTTCTAATGTACAGAATCACTGGTTAAAGGCTGTAGAGGTCCCTTAGGGGAAGTATGGGAGAAAGTTAACAGTCAAAATTTTTGGTATTGTGGCAAGGTCTTTCCTTAAGGGGACCTGGACTTTCAATACTTTGAGGGGTTCTGAGCCAGCAAACTGGTTTAAATCTGAGAATCAGATTCTCTGTTGCTATGATTCAAGATAGTATTTCATCTGTTCTGGACTTTTTCTGTTTTACAGATTAAGAACTTAGTAGGCTCCCTGTTTCTCTTCTGGAACCACCACGATTAATCAGCCAGTCATGGGGGTCTACACAAGTCAGACATTATGAACGGTGCTTTTTGTGTTATTATTATTTATTATTATTATTATTATTATTATTATTATTATCATTATTTTTTGGCCTTATTGAGACAGATTATTATTATTATTTGGTCTTATTGAGACAGAGTCTCCTTGTAGCCCCAAGTTGGCCTGGAACTTGGTATGTAGATCAGGCTGGCCTCCATCTCCCAGAGATCCGCCTGCCTCTGCTTCCCAAGTCCTGGTATTAAGGGCGTGTGCTCACATGCCAGGCTTCCTATGTTGATTCTTAAGGTAAATATGTTTTTTTTAATTTTTGCCTTTGGTGATTGAGTACTTCTGAAATGGGGAGAAAGAGGGTTCTCTAGAGGGTTCTTAATCTCATTGATAAAAGAATTTAAGAGTGGATCCAAATGGAAGCTTTTACAATTTTATTAGAATCTTAAAGAAAAAAGTCCTCAGGGCAGGTGAGTTGGTAATCTTGGCAGCTTCCCTGAGGAGGTAAATAGTGGGAAGGAAAGAAAATTATGGAACCATGCAGGTTTAAAGCCTGCATGGAGGTCAGACACATGGCTGCCAGTCAGCCACGTGGCTGGGAGAAGGAAGCTTTAGAGAAAAACTGAAGAACTACAAGATGCTAGGGGCAGCCCAAAGCCTTAGAGAAAGCATGTTTAGTAAGAAAGGCATGAAGAAGAAAAGGAGAAATTATGCTTTCCTGAACTGTTCAGACTTATAGACACCGACATGGCTGTGGCTGTTCTGCAAGTTCTGTGGGGATCTGAGCTAGTTCCAGGTAGATTCACAGCCTAATTAACACACCAGGTATTCCACCCATCTATTTGGCATAACTTAAGGTGAACCTGCCTTCTGACCAGTGAGACTGGAAAGGTCCTCCAACAGATAGACTAGACGTTTTTTATAGTCTGGACCAGTTCAATTTATGGGGCTTACTGAAACTCTAACACTTCTACTTGGGATTTGCCACTGCTGGATACAATTAGAAGCTTGCATTTAGTGTCCATAAAAACCATGACTTTCACCTCAAAGGGGATTACCTACCTGAGTAGTTGTGGTTCTCATATAAGGTCTGCTATACAGGAAAGAGCAATGATGGAACGCTTCAGAAAAAGACGCTAAGCCAATTTAATTTTAGGATTCTTCAAATTCACTGTGCACATGCAGTGTGCACATATGGTTCGGGGGTACTGGACTGGAGGCTGAAGTATCAAGATGAACACAAGAAGACGGAGAGGCAGACTGGATTCTCTCCTTCCTCTGGGTTTCATATGAGAAATGGCGCATGTTCATGAAAAGTCTGGGATATTTGTATGTGGAAGGGCGGGTGCTACATAAGTGACCTATAAAGGGCCATGGGACTCATGGTCCTGAGCTTTTGGGGCTTTTCTCTCAGTTTACTAGTCCACTCCCATCTCCGGAGTGCTTTTTCTTTCTTTCCTTTCCTTTTGTCTTTGGTCTTTTTGAGACAGTGTCTTCCTGTAGCCCCAGCTGGCCTTGAACTCACAGAGATTCACTTGCCTCTGCCTTCCGAGTGCTGGGACTAAAGGAGTGTGCCACCACACCCGGCCTTTCCTTCCTTTTTTTTAAAAAAAAAAAAATTATTATTTTTCATTTTATGTGTATGAGTGTATTGCATGCATGTATGTGAGTGCACCCATGTTGTGCAATGCCACGGAGGTCAGAAGAGGGCATCGAATCCCCTGGAGTTTACAGATGGTTCTTAGCTGTCATGTGGATGCGGGAATCGAATCCGGGTCCTGTGAGAGCAGCCAGTGCTCTAATCGCTGAGCGATCCGTCCAGCCTGGAGTATGTTTTCAATGCCCAGGTTTTTAATAGTGTTTTCGTGATGTGAACATTACCGGTTGTCCAAACATTTCAGTATCCACTGGGCGCTGGAGAAAGGTGAGTATTCGCCCGTCGGGCACATCTGGCTGCAGTTTCGGAGGCCGTGAAGCTTTAACCCGCGTTTTCCGTACTGCGCCCCCAGCCTGGCCTTCGTCTCCCGCCTTCAGCATCGCCTCTCCCTCAGCGAGCTTCTCCTAGGTTTAGACCCCAGGATAACCGAAGTCTCCCTGAAGTGATAGCACAGGGCCTCCGCGGCCCCTCTGCGCACGCGCAGCACCTGACCCGCCCTGCCGGCCCGCTGTGACACAATTGGCGCGTCCCCGGAAGTGACGCAGCGTCGTGCGTGCGGCGGCGGCGTCGGGGTGGAGGAGAAGATGGCGGTCTCCACAGGTCGGTTCTCTGGCGGGGCGTCTGCTTTGCGCGTCGGCGAGCCCAGTCCCGAGCTTGCTCTGGATCGGGTGGGCCGCTCGGGGCGGCGGGCGCTGTGTGGAACGGCGGGGCGGGGCAGGGCGGCGGGCGACGGGGCGGGGCAGCGCGGAGCCCAGGCCGCGCTCGGCTCGGCTCGGCTCGGCTCGGTTCGGCTCCGGGCGGGCGGTGGTGTGCGAGCAAGGCTCGGCGGGAGGCCACGGCTGCCCGGGCGTCCTGGCTGCAGTTGGCAGATCGGCGGGGACTACCTGACGCGTGCAGGGGAGGAGGAAGAGCCAGCGCGGCCACTGCCTGGGTAGGATGGGCGATCGCCCTTTCCTAACCATGTTGTCTGGTGTTAGGGGAAAGCGCGGCGCAGGGGAGCTGCTGGAACTAGTGCGGGGCACTCTGCTAGCAGCCTTCGCCCTCTAAAGCTGCAGGCTTTAGAGATTGGATGACTTCCACATTCAGTCGAAAGCGTGGAGTTTGACCATCAAGATTTATTTTTTTCTAGTCTTTATTGAGTCTAGGTTGCAGAAGTGGAAGGCATTCAGTGGATGTTGTGATTGTTACTTTGAAGGTAATACTTTAGTGTGCGTTCTGCATATCGATGAAATCTTCACTGTGTGTTATAGGTAATAAAATCTTTAGCAGTTTTATCTTGGGGAAATACTTAAGTGGTTAGAGCTAACTAGTAGACAAGGATTATTTTTAAACTGACTCCAGGGTTACAGCTCATTCCTGTATTTGGTGCTTGAAATACATGTGCTTGTGAATGGAGCCATGTCTTTTTAAGAACTGTGCTCACTACCTATAGTTTCTTAAAAATTAAGTAATAAAATGATGCATTGTAATTTGATAATTTCACTCTGTGATTGCATTTGTTTATCGAAACATTGTATTTAACACTACACTAAGGGAATGCTCAGTATTTCGAAAAGACCAGCTGTTAGGGTACTAGTGGCACATACTTTCTGTTAGACACTTTTGTTCCTGGAAGTTGAATGTACATTATAAAAATGATTCTGATTATTATATTATTGCACATTAGATGCCTGCATTGTTAATTATATTGTTTCTTGACTAATGAAATGTGAAACTTTGGTATAATTAAGAAAACGTTTTATATAGTTGAAGTTTTTGAGTCAGGGTCTTAGGTATCCCTGGCTGACCTTGAACTCTTACAGAAACCAAGTGTGGAGGAAAATAATTCTAATTAGATCAACACTTTGCAATTGAGAAAACTGAGAAACCAAAGGAATTAAAGTTTATGTTAGCTGATCAGTGGTAGAATCAGGATTAGACTCCAGTGCTGTCTTCATTATGAGGAACTATGAATTTTGAGTATTTCTCAAAATGAACTTTATGCTTTCATACTTTCCTTCCCAGAAGAATTCTTGTTTTGGACCCTTAGACCTTTCTCATATGGAAGGGAGGTGTAATTCCCTCTTTCCTTTCCGTGCAAGTCCAGAGGAGTTCATAGAATGTAGCTTAAGAACTACTCTAGGGAATAGATATTTACTAATATTTGGTATTCATGGCTCAAGATTTCATTAGATTCTAGCATTGTAACTATTAGTGTAAGTATGTTGGATATGTAAAACAAATAGCATGGGCTTTGTGATAGTAGTGCACACCTATTGTCCCAGCACTTAGGATCGCTGAAGTAGGATTGTGAGTTCCTGATGTGCCTGGGTCATATGGTGAATTCCAGCCTAGTCCGAGCTAGATAGTGAGACACAGTCTCAAAAACAAAAATGGGTTGGAGAGATGGCTCAGGGGTTAAGAGCACTGGCTGGCTGCTCTTGCAGATGACCCAGGTTCGATTCCCAGCACCCACATAGCAGCTAACAACTGTCTGTAACTCCAGTTCCAGGGGAATCTGATGCCCTCTTCTGACCTCCTCGGGACATGGGTGCACTTACCTGCATGCAGGCAGTATCTCATACACATAAAATAAAATAATATTTTAAAGCAAAAACTGAAAACACCTTTTTATTTTATAATTTAGATTTACAAAACGTGTAGTAAAGAGTGTATATTTCAGCCAGGTGTGGTGGTGCACGCCTTTAGTCCCAGCAGAGGCAGGCGGATCTCTGAGTTCAAGGCCAGCCTGGTCTACATAGTGAGTTCCAGGATAGCTGGGGCTACAGGGATACCGTCTCAAAAAAACCAAAAAAAAAAAAAAAAGTGTATATTTCACATTCAGTGTGCCCCATCAACTCTCCATTTGACAGCTTAGTGTGATGCATTTGTCAAAATTAGTGACCCAATATCAACCTATTTATTAAGTCTATACAATATTCAGATTTCCAGTTTTTATTTAATATCCTTTAGTCTCAAGAACCCATTCTGGGCGCACATTACATTGGAACATGAAATATTTAAAAATTTTTCCTTTGGGCTGTTAGTGCTGCCACTGGACTACAGCCTCTTTGAATAGTAGATACTTCTCAAGCCCCCCTCCCCCATACTGTGCTCTTTAGGTATGCCTCTTGATCACCAATCCTTGTTTTCTTAATGTACACATGCAAATGCTTAGGAGTAGTAATGGAAGAGAATTTGAATCTGGGAACCAAACAATGGAAGAGCTGCATGCCAGTATTTCCCTCCTGAGACTTTCATAACTGGCCTAATGGATTTTTCTCAATGCTTTGGATATACACAGCTTTTGATAATGTAATCGAAGAATACAGTCTTGAACCTTATGTGGTGGCACATGCCTGTAATCCCAGAACTTGGGAGGCAGAGGCAGGCAGATCCAGGCCAGCTGGGGCTACATGGGGACCTGTCTCAAAAAACCCCCAAAATCAAACAAACCCTACAGAATACAACCTCACTGTGCAGATAATTCTTTGCGCAATGATTTGGGGAGGTAAAATTGGCTATGAATACTGAGGCTGTTCAAAGTAGTTAAGTGGAAAAGTTATCCTGAAATCTTTGAAAATGTCAAGACAAAAAATTCTTATTTATTAAAAATAATAAAATATATATATAGGGATCCAAAGCCCTCTTCTAACCTCCGCAGCATTGCACGACACGGTGCACTCACATACATGCAGGCAATACACTCATACACAAAATAAAAGTAAAATACTAAAAAATTCTTATTTATAAATGTGAAAAGATAAGTTAATACTTAAACTATTAGAGGCCTTAAAGTTTCATTTTTTGATATATTTTTGTTTTATGTGTGTTTTGCCTGCATATATATGTGTGTGTGTGCATGTGTGTGTGTGCTTGCGCACGTGCCCTGGATCTCCTGGAGCAGGAGTTGGAGTTAGGGACTGTTGTGAGCTGACATGTGGGTGCTGAGAGCTGAACTTGTGTCCTCTACAAGAACAGCCAGTACTTTAAAAAATTTTTTAAAAATTTTATTTATTATTTTTATTTTATGTGTATACGTGTATTGCCTGCATGTAGGTAAGTGCACCCATACAGTGCAATGCCCGTGGAGGTTAGAAGAGGCTATTGGATCCCCTGGGACTGAAGTTATGGACAGTTAGCGGCCATGTAGGTGCTGGGATTTGAACCCAGTTCTTCTGCAGGAACAGTCAGTGTTCTTAACTGCTGAGCCATCTCTCCAGCCCCCTAAATTTCATTTCTTTATAAAAAGCTTGCCAAAAGTAGTTTGGACACTGATTACCATTTTCTAGTCACATGACTTAGGATACAGAACAAGAAGCATCCTTTCCAAGCTTTGGCGAATTGTCACACTCCTGTTTGGATCATCTACCAGTATTATATCCTTTGTCCTCTGAATGTTAGGAACCATCAACTGTCTTAGAGGTTCCTGTGTGATGAAGTTTTTATGCTACGATGACACCAGCCTTTGAATTGAGTCTAAGACCCCTCACACATGCTAAGCTAGTGCTCTTTCCTGTTTCAGCCTTTTGAGTAGCTGAAGTTACAAGTCTGTGCCACTAGGCCCAGCTGATACTCTTTATTTACAACCAGTTTCCCCATTTGCATGGTGAAGTCACTTTACAAAATTTCTGACTGCTCATCTGGAATCTGCAGTAGCAGCAGTGTCCACACAGAGGATAGTTGATTCACACTTCACTTCCAGCATTACTGGTGCTTGCTTATTTCATCAAAGCTGGAGAGGGCAGATGGCATATAGGAGTATTTCTAGAATTCATTGGCCAGCCAGCCTAGCCAATCCGTGTAAGCTCCAGATTTAGTGAGAACCCCTGTCTCAAAAAATAAGGTGGAGGGGCTGGAGAGATGGCTTAAGTGATTAAGAGCACTGGCTGCTCTTCCAGAGGACCTGGATTTTGTTCCTAGCCCTACATGGTGGCTGACAACTATCTATAATTCCAGATCCAGAGGCCCGATGCCCTAAAAATAAAATATTAAGGGGGCTGGAGAGATGGCTTAATGGTTAAGAGCATTGGCTGCTCTCGCAGAGGACCTGGATTCAATTTCCAGCACCCACATGGTGGGTAACAGTGGTCCTTAACTCCAATTCCAGGGGATCCAGTGCTCTCTTCTGACCTCCATGGGCATTGCATGACATGGGTGAACTTACATACATGCAGGCAGTACACTCATAAAATAAAAATACAAGCTGGGCGTGGTGGCACACGCCATTAATCCCAGCACTTGGGAGGCAGAGGCAGGCAGATCTCTGAGTTCAAGGCCAGCCTGGTCTACATAGTGAGTTCCAGGACAGCTGGGGCTACAGGGAGACCCTGTCTCAAAAAGACAAAAAAAACAAAAAAACAAAAAAACAAAAAAAAACCCACAAAAAACCCCATAAAAGTACACATAAAAATAAATAAAATACTAAAGTTTTTTATTTTATGTGTATGAGTGCATTGCCTGCATGTATGTGAGTGCACCCCTGTCATGCAATGCCTCAGACGTCAGAAGAGGGCTTTGGATTTCCCCTGGAACTGGAGTTAAGGATGGTTCGTAGCCATCATGTGGGTGCTGGGAATTGAACCCGGATCCTCTTCAAGAGCAGTCAGTGCTCTTAACTGCTGAGTCATCTCTCTGGCCCCTTAAAAAATATTTTAAAAAATGTGGAGAACCTATTGAGGAAGACACTTGACATTCACCTCTGGCCAGTTCCATGTGTGCACACACTTCTCACACACACACACATACACACAAAAACCCAGAAACACACTGATTTGATTTGTTATGGATCATGATATGTATCTGTTATTTACAGTGATCTTGGGCTGGAGAGATGACTCAGTGGTTAAGAGAATGTGCTGCTCTTGTGGAGGACCCAAGTTCAGTTCCCAGCACTCATGTTGGATGACTCACAACCCTCTGTAACTCCAGCTCCAGGGGCTCTCACTATCTCTTCCGGACTCTGGGCACCTGTGCTCACAGGCTCGCTCGCTCTCTCTCTCTCTCTCTCTCTCTCTCTCTCTCTCTCTCTCTCTCTCTCTCTCTCTCTCTCTCTCTCTCTCTCTCTCTCTCTCTCTCTCTCTCTCAAAAAAAAAAAAAAATTTTTTTTTTTTTTTTTTTTTTTGGGCTTTTTGAGACAGGCTCTCCCTGTAGCCCTAGCTGGCCTTGAACTTACTATGTAGACCAGGGTGGCTTCAGTCTTGCAGAGATCCACCTACTGCCTCCCAAGTACTGGGACTAACGGCACCACCATGCCTGGCTAAGTTTGTAATTCATATAGTTATAGTATACTAAGTAGGATGAAGTTTGAACCATGTTGAGTAATTGGTGTTATTTAATCTATAGTAACTCATCCATGCATATGGGAACCAGTTACAAGGTTGCCTATATATGGAAGCATTCACACAGTAATGCTCTTCTGAAAAAGCATTCAGTGCTCTTAACTGCTGAGCCCTCTTCACTCTCCAGCCCCTTTATCTTAGTTTTGTTTTTTAAAAAAATTTATTTATTTATTTATTTATTTATTTATTTATTTATTTGTATGTGTGTATTGCCTGCATGTAGGTAAGTGCACCCGTTTCATGCAATGCCTGTGGAGGTCAGAAGAAGCTGTCAGATCCCCTGGGACTGGAGTTATGGACAGTTGTTGGCTGCCATGTGGGTGCTGGGATTCAAACCC
>NW_008331534.1:20897-22284 GCF_000622305.1 Nannospalax galili
ACCCTGGCCAACAACTCAAAAGAAGGTCTTGCCTGTCTGGCATTGTTGCTTGTTATGTGGCCCTTAGTTGTACATATAGACTCTTGTGAAATTATATTGGCCCCTTTAATCTTTGGTTATACTTTCCTTTTGGGTGTTTAAGGCCACACAGTTGGTCCAGATAAACCGATTTATTTTTACTCTTAAGGTCGTTTGAGGTTCTGTTCCTCAGGGGTCACATGGGCTTGGGAGGAGCCCCTGGCTCCTTTCTTTTACCAGTTCCGCCTATGTGAAGATAAGTCAAAGGTCCTGCTCGACCATGGTTGGCTTCACTTGGAAGCATGGAGGAAATGTTTCCTCTGTGTTGACCCTCCTCTTTATAGACAGGACACTGGTTCAAGTCCATCTGGTAGGGCCTCTTCGGCATCCTTGGTCAAGAGGACAGGTGACCCACCACCATTATAGGACATTTTGAGAGATGCTCATAGTCCCCTGGAACTAGTTGACCTAGGAGGGCAAGGAGCAAAAAGTGTCCTTTATGTCCCTCTGACCAAATTATTACACAACTCAAAGTATGTTAAACACCCAAGAAGTGTTAAACACCATTATAGGACATTTTGAGAGATGCTCATAGTCCCCTGGAACTAGGTAACCTAGGAGGGCAAGGAGCAAAAAGTGTCCTTTATGTCCCTCTGACCAAATTAGTATAGGCCTCATAGCATGGCTGTTAAACATCCAAGAAGGTTAGTTCCACCAGTCTGGTACTTTTAATTATCATGTTCCAAGTATAAAATCTTGGGCAAAGATCTGTTGTTCTCAGATAAACCTTACCTAGACATATATTTCTTGATCTGCTATGTATAATTTGTCAGTAGGTTGTAGGAGTATTATGGTTCCCTCTGGTTTTCAAAACTAGCTAGGCATTGTTTCTCTCTAGCATTGTCTCACCCCTCACTCATGGTTTTCCCACTTGAGGTGGCCCCATATCACCCCTTTCTCCCTTACTAATACCCTTCTCCTATGGTCCTACCTCTCTTGAGCTCCTTCCTTCCTTTTATCCCCTAGGTTCCTTGTATACCCTTCCCTCCCCCCTCCCTTAAAACCCAATTTTTATCCATGTTTCCCCTATTAAGGCCTGTTTCTTACTGTTTTTCTCTTTCAGGTCATTTCTTTTCCTTTACCTCCCTGTTTCCTTTCCTTTATCCTGGTTCCTGTAGTTATATCTGGTTGCATACTTATTTATCAGAGTCTGGTTTTAGGAGCCACATATGAGGGAGAACATATGTCGATTTTTTTTCTGAGTCTTTGTTACTTCACTTAGTATAACAGTGTCTAGTTCCATCCATTTACCTGCAAATTTCATGATTTCATCTTTCTTTACGGCTGAGTAAAACTCCGTCATACAAAT
>NW_008331534.1:22609-27640 GCF_000622305.1 Nannospalax galili
TGAAATCTTAAAGTGGTTTTAATTTGCATTTCCCTAATTATTAGTGATGTTGAACATCTTTTAAGATGTTTCATAGCCATCTTTACTTCTTCTTTTGAGAACTCCCTTCAGCCCTTTAGCCCATCTTTTAATTGGGTTGCTCCTTGTATTGGCTCTCTGTATTTTGAGTTCGTTACAGATTCTGGTTATTAAACCTCTGTCGGATGTGTCACTGGTGAAGATTTTCTCCCATTCTGTAGGTTTTCTGTTTGCTTCCTTGGTTGTCTCCTTTGATGTACAGAAGATTTTTAGTTTAATGAAGTCCCATTTGTTAATTCTTGCCCTTGTTTCCTGAGCAATTAATGTCCGGTTTAGAAAATCCTTTCCTATGCTTAAAACTTGAAGGTTTTTCCCAATGTTTTCTTCTAATAGTTTCAGAGTTTCAGGCTTTACATTGAGGTCTTTGAGCCATCTGGAATTGACTTTTGTGCAGGGTGAAAGATAGGGGTTTAGTTTCATTCTTCTGCAGGTGGAGATCCAGCTTTGCCAGCACCATTTGCATTGAACATGCTCTTTCCTCCAGTTAATGTTCTTGGCCCCTTTGTCAAATGTCAGGTGGCTGAAATTGCATTTACTCATATTTGGGTCTTCATTTTTGTTCCATTGGTCTATGGGTCTATTTTTGTGCCGTTACCATGTTGTTTTTATGACTGTAATAATAAAAGCTCTGTAATACAGCTTGAAATCTGGTATAGTAATCCCCCCGGCATTGCTCTTAGTGCTCAGTGTTGCTTTGGCTATCTGAGGTCTTTTGCGCTTCCATATGAGTCTTAGGATAGTTTTTTCCAATTCTGTGAAAAATGTCATGGGGATTTTGATTGGCATTGCGTTGAATCTGTAAATGACTTTCGGTAGGATGGTCATTTTCACAATATTAATTCTTCCAATCCATGAGCTTGGGAGGTCCTTCCATCTCCTGATGTCTTCCTCAATTTCTTTCTTTAAAGATTTCATTGTAGAGGTCTTTAATATCTTTTGTCAGGTTTATACTGAGATGTTTTGTTTTATTTTACTTTTTTGCAGCTATTGTGAACGGGAGTGTTTCCATGTACTCCTTCTCTGATTGCTTGTTATTGGTATATAGAAAGCCTATAGACTTTTGTAGGTTAATTTTGTTCTACCACTTTACTGAATGTGTTAATTTCTAGGAGTTTTCGGGTGGAATTTTTGGCATCCGTTAGATATAATATATCATCTGCAAAAAGGGATTAATTTGATCTCTTTTCCAATTATTACTTCTTTAATTCCCTGCTATTGTCTTATTGCTCCTGTAAGAGTTTCAAGCACTATGTTAAAGAGAGGTGGAGATAGTGGACAGCCTTGTCTGGTTCCTGATTTCAATGGGAATGCTTCCAGTTTTTCTCTATTTAGAATGATGTTGGCTGTGGGTTTGTTATATATGGCTTTAATTATGTTGAGGTATGTATGTTCCCTCCAGTCCAATTCCCTCTAGGATGTTGAACATAAATGTATGTTGACTTTTGTCAAAGGCCTTCTCTGCATCTATTGAGATGTCCATGTGGTTCTTGTCTTTGAGCCCATTTATATGATTTATGATGTTTATTGACTTACGCATATTGAACCATACATGCATCTCTGGGATAAAGCTGACTAAGCCAACTTGATCATGGTGGATGATCTTTTTGATGTGTGTCTGTATGTGGTTTGCAAGTAACTTGTTGAGAATTTTTGCATCTATGTTCATTAAGGATATGGGTCTATATTTTTCTTTTCTGGTTATCTTTACCTGGCTTTGATATTAGAGTGTTACTGGCTTCATAGAAGGAATTTGGAAGTTCTCCCATTTCTATCTTTTTGAATAAATTAAGTAGTAGTGGATGTAGGTCTTCTTTAAATGTCTGATAGAGTTCTGCTGTCAATTCATCTGGTCCTGGGCTTTTTTTATTCAGGAGTTTTTGTATTACTGTTTCAATTTCTTTTTGTGTTATGGGTCTGTTTAAGCTCTTAGTTTCTTCTTGATTTAGTTTTGGTGGTTCCCACACCTTTAGCTATCCGTCCATTTCTATTAGATTTTCAAATTTAGTAGCATATAGGTTTTTAAAGTAATCCCTTATAATATTCTGTATCTTTCTGGTGTCTGTTGTGATGTTTCCCCTTTCATCTCTGATTTTGTTGATTTGGAGGTTTTTGCTGGGTTTGGGTTTCATTTCTTGTTGCTTTTCAAATGTTTTGGGTTGTAATGTTAAGGCATTTATTTGTGTTCTTTCTGACTTTTTGATGTAGACACTTAGAGCTATAAAATTCCCTCTAAGGACCACTTTCAGCGTGTCCCAAGGTTTTGTCATGTTGTCTTGTCTTTTTCGTTTAATTCCAGGAATAGTTTTATTTCTTTCTTATTTTCTCTTTTGACCCATTCATCATTCAGGAGCGTGTTGTTTAATCTCCATGTGTTCATGTGGCGATTAGGGCTTCTTCCAGTGTTGATTGTAAGCTTTATTGCATTGTGGTCTGATAGAATGCATGGAATGAATTCAGCCTTTTTGTATTCGTTGAGGTTTGTTTTGTGCCCCAGTTTATGGTCGATTTTGGAGAAGGCTCCATGGGGTGCTGAATAGAAAATATGTCATTTGGTGCTTGGGTGGAATACTCGGAAGATGTCTAAGTCCATTTGATAGGTGGTATTCTTTAATTCAGATACCTCTCTGTGAATTCTCTTCCCTGTTGACCTATCTAATGGAGACAGTGGCATATTGAAGACCCCTACTATCAGTGAGTTGGGGTTAATCTGGATCTTAAAGTCCTGCAGTATTGTTTTTATGAAGTTGGGTGCACCAGAGTGTGGTGAATATGTTTGTGATTGTAATATCTTCTTGATTCATTGTTCCTCTGATCAAAATGAAGTGACCCTCTATGGGCGCACGGGGATCTCGGGGCGCCAGCTGCTGGGCATGGCGCCGGTCTCCCACATTTCGCTGGAGTGCAGCGGGTCCCGCGGGCCGCATCTGCTGTGCGGGCCCCTGGCTCTCCGCCGCTGGGGTGCGCGGGTTTCGCGCACCGCGTTGCCGTGGGTCTCTGCTGGAGCTGGCGGCTCTAGGACCGCTGTCAGCTGCCCGGTCGGGTTCCGTTTCAATTTCCACCATGCACTCTCTCTCTGAGTTCGAGACCTGTTGGCCACCAGGTCACGAGGGGAGGTGCGAGAAACGACAAAAGCAGGGTCTCCGTAAGTCATGGTTTACAAAGAGATAGCCCTCTCCGGAAGTCTGGATCGTAGGCAGTAAGACACAGAACTCAGCTCAGTCAGATTCAGTGGCACCGTTCCTTTATTCTGTGACTCAGCTTGGCTCAAGGTCTTAGTGATTCAGCTCCGATTATTGAGGGAAAACCAGGATACTTTATACTGTGGGGGTAGTGATAAAAGCCTTAGCTGATAGGTACTTTGTGGGATGCCCTATTTACATGTAGAGGTGGGCTCCTGCCAGGCTGTCAGACTGCCTGAAAATCACACAGGAAAACCTGGCAGTTTCAGAGCCGGAGGCCATGTTTCTGTGACGGCTACTTCAAAAGATGAATCAGGAAGATGCTGGGAAGGCACCCTGCTGAAAAAGGAGTCTCTGCATAAGAAGCTGAGCCCATGGGCTATCCGGACATGAAGAGACTGCTACTTTACACCTTTTTGTCTCTTCTCATTAGTTTTAGTTTAAAGTCTATTTTGCCAAATATTGGAATTGCTATGCCTGCTTTTTTCTTAGTGCCATTTGCTTGGTGTATTTTTTTTTCTTCCTTTCACATTGAGATAGTGTCTGTCCTTGAAAGTGAGATGAGTTTCTTGCAGACAACAAAAAGATGGGTTTTGTTTCTTAATCCATTCATATAGTCTGTGTCTTTTGACTGGGGAGTTCAGTCCATTAATGTTTAAAGTTATTAATGAAAGATGAGTATTGAATCCTGTCATTTTTATTTCTATTTACATTCATGATGTAGCTGTTCTTTTCCACAGTTTTACCTTCATTGGATTTCTATCCACAACACCTTGGGTGTAGTCATTCCTTTCTTCAGCTCTTTGTATTGCTTCTAGAACCCTCTGAAGGCCTGGTTGTGTGGACATGAATTCCTCCAGCCTATTTATGTCATGGAAGATTTTTCTTTCCCCTTCAACTATAATAGACATTTTGGCTGGGTGTAGTGATCTGGGTTGGCATCTGTGGTCATTTGAAACTGGGAATACTTTGGTCCAGGCTCTTCTGGCTTTCATAGTTTGCACTGAAGAGTCAGCTGTAATCCTGATGTGTCACGCCACCTCCAGTGGAGCCTGCGTGAGGTACTCTCCGTAGGTCAAGGCTGAGAAAACTTCAGAGGAAGAATGCCTCCTGGAGATGGCTGTGTTAAAAGAGCATGCCATGTCTTTGGCTGTTCTACTTTAGTTCCTGTCTTTATTGATGCAATATTATTCTTATTCTTTCTTTATAGAGGATTGTTTTGTACCTACTCGGATCGTTAGGCCCACCTAAAGAGAAATTAGATATGGATGATTTCCTGGGAACTTAGTCATCTGATACTATACTTCCTCAGGTGTCTCTGTTCAGTCATCAAGAAGCCAAGACAGAGAAAGTCTTGGTCCAGTCAATCTCCCTTGGGTCCCTCCCCTAGAGAAGTCTAGGCCTGGATACTTGAGTTGGCCTAAAAATGTGAGACTGTTTTGCCCTCTTTATGGGATAGACCCCTGATAATCACATGCATGACTAATCCCAATGACGGGTAAGACCCTCCCAGACTGATGAACCTAAGACAGGGGCCATGAGGGCAATCATGGTTACCCAAGGACGGGCAACTTCAGAACCTGAGGAGAGGCAACCTAAGACAGGGAGGTCATAATAAAATAGGGAAAAGGGACGGTGACTCCCATTCCCAGGGCTATCCCTGGGAAGCCTCACTTAAAATAATAAGGGGAGATGTAGGGACCCGATGCTTGAGACCTGAGACCTGAGACCTAAACATACAATAATCAAAGCAGCTAAGAATAGGCAACCTTGG
>NW_008331534.1:27732-36514 GCF_000622305.1 Nannospalax galili
GTGGCCCTCTTTATCTCTTCTGATTAGTTTTAGTTTAAAGTCTATTTTGTCAGATATTAGAATTGCAACGTGTGCTTTTTTCTTAGTACCATTCACTTGTTATATTTTTTTCCATCCTTTCACCTTAAGGTAGTGCCTCTACTTGAAAGCGAGATGAATTTCTTACAGAGAACAAAAAGATGGGTTTTATTTCTTAATTCTTTCAACTAGTCTGTGTCTTTTGACTGAGGAGTTCAGACCATTGATATTTAAAGTTATTAATGAAAGATGTGCTTTGAATCCTGTCATTTTTATTTCTGTTCACATTCTTGGTATCGCTGTGCATTTCCACATTTACACCTTCGTTGAGCTTCTTTCTGTAACTCCTTAGGTATAGTCATTCCTTTCTTTAGCTCTTTGTATTGCTTTAAGAACTCTCTGAAGGGCTGGTTTTGTGGATATGAATTCTTTTAGACTATTTATATCACGGAAGATTTTTCTTTCCCTTTCAACTATGACAGACATTTTGGCTGGGTAAAGTAATCTGTGTTGGCATCTGTGGTCATTTAGAACTGGGAATACTTTGGTCCAGGCTCTTCTGAATTTCATAGTTTGCACTGAAAAGTCAGCTGTAATCTGATGGGTTTTCCTTTATATGTGACTTGTTTTTGTTTTGCAGCTTTCAGAATTGTCTCTTTGTTTTGTATGTGTAGTGTTTTTACTATGATGTGCCATGGGGAGTTTGTTTTCTGGTCCTGTCTGTTTTGGTGTTCTATATGCTTCTTGTGTTTGTATGGGCATATCTTTCTTGAATTTGGGAAGTTTCTTCCACTATTCTGTTGAAGATCTGGTCCATGTCATTATTGTGGTATTCTTCTCCTTCCTGTATGCCTATGATTCGTAAGTTTGGTCTTTTTAGTGTGTCACTCATTTCCTGCATGTTCCATTCTTGTGATTTCTTAAATTTTTCATAATCTTTGCTTGAGTAGTCTAGTTCATCCACTTTATCTTCCAGTCTTGATACTCTGTTTTCCATTTCATTCATCCTGTTGGTGAGGCTTTGCCCTCTCATTTCTAATTGGCTTACCGAGTGATTCACTTTCTTCTTCATTTCAGCCTGAGTATTCTTCAAAATTTCTAACTCTTTTCTGAATTCATTCAGAAGTTTATCCCTATGTTCTTTCAGTTCTTTGATTTCTTTGTGTGTTCTTCAAATTCACTGAATTCTTTTATCATGTTTTTAATTGTTCTTTTGCGTTCCATGTCCTGTGTTATCTCTAGGAGGTTCTCATTGTCCTCCTCTAGAGGACTGTTGATACTTGGTGAGGATGTATTATTTTGGTTTTTTATGTTTTTCATGTTATTTTTTCTCTGTGATTTTGACATGTGAATTTCTTTTGTAGTTTCTGATTCTTGTGTGAAACACAAGCATTCAAGTTTAGGTCTGCTTCTTTTTGTGAATTTTATGTGTCTTTGTGGTTTACTTTTTGGTTATGAAAGGCTGGTTCCTCTATGCTTCTGGTTCTTTCTTTTGACTTAATGTTGGAGTGGCCGGATTGCTTTTGTCTTCAGGAGTTCCCACAGAGGCCCAAGTCAGATGAGGTTCAGATGCTCTCAGGCTTCCTTGTAAGGTCTGGATCCCTCCAGGAACGATTTTTGCCTCAGGAATTTGGGGGTTGGACTGGCCTGGGAGCTGGGCCCAGGAAAGATGCTGGTCTAGGGTAGCTGGTGGTCATGCCACCCATAGATGCAAAGGAAGCTGGGGGCGGGAGGCAGCCCCATGGCCCCTGGGGACTGCACCGAGGAGCTGGGTTTGTCTGGATGCAAAAGATCAGGAAGAGGAGAGGTCAGCCCTCAGCATCCCAGAAAGAGACTGGCGGGTGGTGCAGGCTCTGGGAAGCAGAGGGAGGTGAGGGCGGGTCGAGGCCCAGAAGCAGTGCTCCTGGGGACCAGAGAAGGAACTGTGTTGTTTCAGATGCACAGTATCAGGAAGAAGCAGTGGTGGTTCCCCAGTTGTTTGGGGCGCCAGGACAAGGAATGGGACAGGACCCAGGGTAGGAGGAGAGACCGCTGGGGAGATGGGAGGGTGAGTAAGGCTGGTGGAGTCAAGGCGCGGAGGGGGCAAGCCTGTGGGTCTGAGAGAGGCCTGTGGGTCCTGCAGGCCCAGGGAAGCAGAGGGAGGTCAGGGCCAGGTCAGGCCCAGGAGCAGTGCTCCTGAGGCCCAGAGAAGGCACTAGGTTGGTCAAGATGAAAAGGATCAGGAAGCAGTATTGGTTCCCCAGGTGTCTGGTGCCCCAAGACAAGGAATGGGGCAGGGCCCAAACTCGGAGGAGAGAATGGTGGGGGAGATGGGAGGGTGAATGTGTCTGGAGGAGTCAAGGTGTGGAGGGTGCAATGGACTTACTCCGGAGAGAGGCCTGCTGGTAGGAGAGAGGCCTGCATAGGGTCTTTCAGGCCCAGGGAAGCAGAGGGAAGTGAGGGTGGAGCCAGGCCCAGAAGCAATGGTCCTGGGGCCCAGAGAAGGCACTATTGACTTACCCTGGAGAGAGGCCTGCCCATCTTACTTTTTGAGACAGTCTCTTCACTGAACCAGGATCTCACAGATTCTGTAGACTAGCTGGTCAGCAGGTCCCAGGGATCCTCGTTTCCACTTCCCCAGCACTCTCTGCTATACTCGGCATTCCCACAAGTGTGAGGCTCTGACCTCAGATCCTCATGCCAGGGCAGCTAGCTCTCTAGTCAGAGTTTCATGTACTTTAGGGTGACCTTGAACAGACAGGCTTTGAATTCTTTTGTTTTTAATTAATCAGTTCTGTATACTTGTTTTGTGTGTGTATGTGTGTGTGTGTGTGTGTGTGTGTGTGTGTGTGCGCGCGCTTACGTGTGTTTATGTACCACAGTGTATGTGTAGAGGTCAGAGGGGAACTTTTGTGTGTGCGTGTGTGTGTCTGATCTGTCCTTCCATCACGTAGGGCCTGGGCATTGAACATGTATGACAGTTCGTGGCAAGTGCCTTTACCCACTGAGCCATCTTGTCAGCCGGCCTTGAACTTTTGATCTTCCTGCCTCTGTCTCTGAATTGCTGCAGTTACAGGCATATGCTACCACAGCCAGCTCTTTATTAAATTGGGCTTTTCTTCTTTTTGTTTAATTGGATAAATTCTTTATTCTAGAAAAAAGATCCTTATACATGGTTTGCAAGTATTTTCTCCCATTTTTGTCATTTGCCTTCACTTAAAAAAATACATAGATGGGGCTGGAGAGATGGCTCAAAGGTTAAGAACACTGGTTGTTCTTGTAGAAGACCCATGTTTGAATCCCAGCACCCACATGGGCGCTAACAACTGTCCGTAACTCCAGTCCCTGGGATCCGACAGCCTCTTCTGACCTCCACAGGCATTGCATGACATGGGTGCACTTACCTACATACAGGCAATACATGCATACACATATACATGCATAATAAATATAATAAAATTAAAAAATTACATAGATTTAGTGACAGCAGAATTAAGTTTGATTATATTTAAAAAACAGTTAATTTTCAAATCAACTGGACAGCTGCAACAGGTTTCAGTGATGTTTGTGCTAACTGGGTTGGAGGATTCTACTCCCATAATGCTGGGGTTTTTTTTTTTGGGTCTTTTTGTCATAGGGTCTCAGGAGCTTCAAGCTGGCCTGTAGGCTTGAGCTCACAGAGAGCTGCCTGCCTCTGCCTCCGGAGTCCTGGGATTAAAGGCATGTGCCATCATGCCTGGCTGCTGGGCCTTTTTATGCTTGTGGGATTTATCTCAGTTTTTACTGCTACCTCTGCCTTTCAGAAAGCCCACTGGGCCAGCTAGAATATGTCTGAGGTTTGCTGTCTGTCCTTGTCCCTGTTCTTGTTTTCTCCTGCCTCCTTCCTTTTGAGGACTTGTACTCATCCTTGATTTCACTTTGACCCCCCTTTCTGGTGTGTCTGTTCCACCATGGCATGAGGTCCTGACCTTGGGAGAGTCTGGGTAATGCTTCTTTCCTTTTCTGAACTTCTGAAGTGAGTTCTTGCTGTGCTTCTAAGGCCCGGGATCATCCTTTTCCTTTATTATCTCGCTTCAGGGGATGAATAAGATGATGAGCTGCTCATTCCTCTGAGTCAGTGTTCTGTTTGTCTTTATTTTTCCTTTTTTTTTTTTTTTTTTTTTTGTGGGTTTTTCATCTTTAGAGCCCTCAAATGAATTTGGCAAGGAGATGCTAAACCTGCAATTTTCCTATTGGAGGTCTTTCTTTGGTCACATCGTGTACTTCCGAGTTCTTAGGAGCCCATTAGTTAGACATGTAATCTAAACAGGTATTCTGTTGATTTTGATCCCATTAAAATTGTCATTGACAAGAATTGTGCTCCTTAGATCTTTATGGCAGAGGAAGCAAAATCCTTGGATTTTTTCCAGTGTTCTTGTCTCACAAGATTAATGTTGGCAATCTCCCCATTTTGAGAACACATAGATAACGTCCCCTCCAGGTAGTTCATAAGGTTCAAGCTCATCTTATCTACCACCCTAAATTGAACCTGTCACTCAGCCTCACTTTAATTAAAGTGTTCATATTCCTTGATTCACACTTTGTATGCCTTCATTTTCTTCATGATTTTTTTTCCTTTTTTTAAAAAAAAAAAGTATTCTGGGCCGGGCGTGGTGGTGCACGCCTTTAATCCCAGCACTCGGGAGGCAGAGGCAGGCAGATCTCTGTGAGTTTGAGGCCAGCCTGGGCTACATAGTGAGTTCCAGGACAACTGGGGCTACAGGGAGACCCTGTCTCAAGACAAAAAAAAAAGTATTCCAGCAGCCACGCATGGTGGTGCATGCCTTTAGTCCCAGCACTCGGGAAGCAGAGGCAGGTGGATCTCTGTGAGTTCAAGGCCAGCCTGGTCTACATAGTGAGTTCCAGGACATCTGGGGCTACAGGGAGACCCTGTCTCAAAAAGACCAATATATATATATATATATATATATATATATAAACTTAAGGGGGGCGAATAGGAATAAGAAATCAAATACCAAAGGGTTTGCCAACATGGGGTTAACTTTGGTGGAAAAATGAGTGTTTCCCATTAGCTCTGTTTTTTTTTTTTTTTTTTTTTTTTTTAAATCCTAACGAGTTTACTGGGCCTGCTAACAGAGCGTAGGATGGGGGGTTTATTTACAGAGGAGTTCCCCATCCCCCCATTTATGGCTGCGCTGGAAAGTCCACACTCAACTGTAGATCCCATGACTTCCCGACAGCCACACAAAATGGTGAGAGAGGTGCCTCATGGTGTTCTCAGCTTATATATCCTCAGCCCCTCCCCCATATGCAGCTAAGGTCTACTGATTGGGTGGGAGGGGAAACTGACTCCCCCTTGGACTCCTTGAAGAGTGTGTGAGAAGGAGGTGTGACTATAGCATAGTGGTTGGAGGGCACTTCCAGGTAACACTCCACCCCTTCCTCTGGCTCTTATGTTCTTTCTATCAACCT
This sequence comes from Nannospalax galili, assembly GCF_000622305.1. NCBI lineage: Eukaryota > Metazoa > Chordata > Mammalia > Rodentia > Spalacidae > Nannospalax > Nannospalax galili. The sequence goes on from NW_008331534.1 coordinate 33,202, forward strand.
CTTCTGCAAAAGTCCCTGAGCCTTGGAGGGGGTGATAGGTGTGGGATGATCTTCCTCCTGTTGTGGCAAGGTACTGAACTTTGAGGTCTTTGGATCATCTGTTTTCCATGGGCTGTTGACCCATTTCAGTGGGATTCCATCTGCATCACATGGAGGCTGGAACCAGGTGCTCTCAGGCTGCCTATACCAGGCAGAAGCCAGATCAGGCACTCTCAGATGTGCATGCTTGCTCACATGTGTTTAGGTTTCCAGAGAAGCCAGAAGAGAGCGTTGAATCTCTTGTAGCTGGAGTTACAGGTTGTTGTAAGCTGCCTGATAATGGGTGCTGATAAGCAAGTGCTTTTAATGGCTAAGACATCTCTGCAGCCACTTCATGGTATTCTTTGAAACCAAAGATTTCAATTATTTTTTAGGTTTCAATTTCTTTGTGTGTGTGTGTGTGTGTGTGTGTGTGTGTGTGTGTTTGAGACACTGTCTCCCTGTAGCCCCAGCTGGCCTGGAACTCACTTTGTAGACCAGGCTGGCCTTGAACTCACAGAGATCACCTGCCTCTGCCTCCCAAGTGCTGGGACTAAAGGTGTGTGCCACCATGCCTGGCTGGTTTCAATTTTTAAACAAAAATTTCTTTTGATTTATTTTTATGTGTATGAGTGTTTTGCCTACATGTATGTAAGTGCACCTATGTTGTGTGTTCCTGTGGAGATCAGAAAAGAGTGTTGGATTCCCTGGAACTGGAGTTAGGTGTGGTTTTGAACTGCCATGTGGGTGCTGGAAACCAAATCTGGATCCTCTGCAAGAGCAGCCAGGGCTCTTAACTACCGAGCCATCTCTCTAGCCCCAAAGTTTCACATTTTGAGGGAGACCAAATAACCAGCTTTTTTTTTTTTTTTTAAACTTTATTAAAATGCAAATACTGGGGGTTGGAGAGATAGCTTAGCGGTTAAGAGCACTGACTGCTCCTGCAGAGGACCTGGGTTCCATTCTCTGTACTCACATGATGGCCAACAACCTTTCATAACTCCAGTTCCAGGGGATCCCACCCCTTATGATCTCTATGGGCATTGTACAACACGGGTGCACTTACATACATGAAGGTAGTACACTTATACATAAAATAAAAATAATAGGGCCGGGCGTGGTGGCATACACCTTTAATCCCAGCTCTCGGGAGGCAGAGGCAGGTGGATCTCTGTGAGTTCAAGGCCAGCCTGGTCTACATAGTGAGTTCCAGGCCAGCTGGGGCTACAGGGAGACTAGCTCAAAAAGACCAAAAAAAAAAAAAAGCAAATACTGGCTTTTGATAAGTACTGCTTAGTTTGTTCTTTGTTTTGAAAAATGTCCTGTCGAGGTACTCTGTGTACTGATTGATATGCTCTAGTTGATGATCTTAAGATAATTTTACGTGAATGATTATCATGTCACAGAATGATAGGAGTCTGCACTTCACCTTCTTAGGTATGAAATTTAACTTTACGTTTAAAAAAACATTATAACTAATAGCCATGCATATTGCAAACTGCTCATTCTCTGGAGATTCTGCAGTTGTGCTATGGATTTTACAGTCTAATGACTGGAATATTACTAAAAAGTACAGACTGTGTAAGTTGGTATATTGCTATTTGTGCTAGTGTCATCTGCTGTCAAAATTACCAGTTGCCATTTACTAAACAGTTTTAACAAGAGGCTATTTCCTCAGAGGAACTACTCAAGTTATTGAAGTCTTTAATTTTCTGAAGTGTTTACCTCATAAACAGTGATTTGAAGGAATAACTTTATTTTGTTTCATATAGTCTTTTGATTATGGAAGCTAGCTAAAACTTGATGGATACACAGGAATAACTATTTAGTGGTGTCTGTCAGAATACTACACATCTATCTTTTAGAGTATGTAACATTACTAATTTTACCGAAAAAGAGAGACCCTAGGGTGTGCTGAAACTTGCCTAACATGCTTCTCCTTCCTAATTTATCCCAAGAAAACCCCTTCTTCATAGTTCTGTAGCAAACGTTGTTTGCTTTGCTGGAGCATATTAAACAGTTGCTGTGTTCTCTCTGAGCCTGTGTATTTGAGGTATCTGTAGTTCTAGGCAAAATGTACATCAGTTTAGTGCTTTGTATTTGAATGCATCTACTACCAGATTTTCTTTACCAATGGATTGTCAGATCTTAAGGAAAGGTTATTTTGTTCTGTGTTCAGTATCAGTGGCACTTGTTTTAGGTTGGTTCAGAAATACTGAGAAAGAATAAAAGCAGTTGCCATAACTATGCAGATTTATATACTGGGTACTTATTGTGTTATTATTTTCTATGGTACTGTTTCTGTGTCAGTTACTTTTAGAATGAGGAAATAAGTTGTTGAAGTAAACTCTTGCATTTTCCCTTTGTATATTATAATATTTTTTAGTTTACTTTTTTGAAGTAAAACAATTGTAAAAGTAATTTTTCCCAAATACACTCATTAAACATAAACATAGTAGAGATTTATTTCTTCTTCTCTATATTAGTATAGCATATTAGTTAGTATATTGCTATATACTAACACATCTGTTGGTGTTAGTATATAGCAAATAGACTTGTGAATGAACTAATTATCCATTGTAGTTCTAGGGTGATGGAGGGAGAAGGCAGAGTACTTCTGGTTGTAATATATAGAATAACAGTTCTTTGATTTATTCTCATTCATCCATCCATCCATCAATCTGTCTAATAGTACATTTTGTACACCATGGCATTGAGATACTCTCCAAGTTATCTAATCTAAAGGTCCTTTTACTGGTGTTTGAAGCTGTAGTACAGTATAGATGCTTCATATGTACAGTTTGATTTGAATTTGGATTTTTCATTTGTCTACTCCAGTTCTTGGACACATTTTAATATCTGATGTATGTTTTACAGTTTAATTGGTAGGAGTTTATTTGACCTGTCATATAGCCAGTGCCACTTTAGATAGATAAGAATGTATTAAGAAGCACTCAATGAGATAAATATGAGATTTAAAATACTGTATTCTTCAAAAATGTTTGCCGTCTTATCTGTTTTTGAAGCATTTATTATTAAACTAATATGTATCCTAGTAAAATGTTTTTAATTTCAGTTACCTTTTTGAAATACTTGTTTTGGAGACTAAAGTTAAAAGTTCTGTACTAGTGAATCTTCATTTAAGCAAAATAATCTTACCTTTTTTTCCTATGAATTATGTGAATAAAAAATTTATTAAGCCACTTTTTGTCTAAATTCCCTGTCTGTAGATGATGACTGCAATTTAATTGTAAAGTCCCATCCTCTCTGTCACCGTTCCCCCCCCCCCCAAGCA
>NW_008331534.1:37337-42033 GCF_000622305.1 Nannospalax galili
CTGCCCCCTTCCCCCCCCCCCCCAAGCATAATAGGGCTGGGAACATAGTTCTGTAGAAGAGTGCTTATACAATGAGGCCCTAGGTTTGAGTTCCAATGTGTGTGTTTGGGCGAAAATGTATGTAAAACATATTCCTTGATGTTGGGTAGTTTTAAGATTTTTGCGTGTTTGTGTACATATCTGTATACACATAGATGTACTTAGCTGCCCTGTGTGTGTGTGTGTGTAGCATACAGGTTGATGTTCTTTTCCTGTACTTCTGTTCAACTTTTTATTTTTTTTATATTTATTTATTTAGTTTTGTCTTTTTGAGACATGGTCTCCCTGTAACCCGAGCTGGCCTGGAACTCACTACACGTAGACCAAGCTGGCTTTGAACTCACAGAGATACCCCTGCCTCTGCCTCCCAAGTGTTGGGATTAAAGGCGTGTGCCACCACACCTGTTGGGGATCCTGCCTGGACACAGGAGCTGGGGAAAGGGAAGTGCACTGTCCACCCGTTACCCGCAACCTCCCTGGGCGACAATCAGACGCGACAGGGAGCCAGTCAAGCAGGAACTCATTTATTGCAGGTGTTTCCAGAGCTTATAAAGGCAAAAACCACAAAGGAAAATCCCCTCCCCAATCAAGTGTCCAATCATTTTAAAGGTGAGCTTGAGCATGCAGTCTCCTCTCCATAGCACAGCATTGTGTTCGCGGGAGTGATCACGCGCTGCCAGGATGCACGGAAATGACAGGAGCCAATCAGCGATTCATCAAAACAAGTCTGGCCATGTTCCCACTGTTTCCTCTAGGCGCCCTCCATTTTTTAAATATTTATTTTTATTTTATGTGTATGAGTGTATTGCCTGCATGTATATGAGTGCACCTGTGTTGTACAGTGCCCCGGAGGGCAGAAAAGGGCTTCAGATTCCCCTGGAATTGGAGTTAAGGACAGTTCATAAGCTGCCATGTGGGTGTTTGGAATTGGACCCGGGTCCTCTGAAAGTGCAGTCAGTGTTCTTAACCGCTGAGCTATCTCTCCTGCCCCAAAATCTTAGGATTTCTGAAGATAGTAGACTGTTACTACAGTCTTCATGTTATGCTTTAGATCTTTAGACTTGTATCCTTTGACCTACATGTCCATTCCTCTCCTATCCTGATCCCAGGAACTACTTTTTTTTGGAAAAAGTTATTTTTATTTTATGTGTATGTGTGTAGTGCCTGCATGTGTGTAAGTGCACCTGTGTTGTGCAATGCCCACAGAGGACAGAAGAGGCCATCGGATCCCCTGGAACTGGAGTTATGAACAGTTGTTAGCTGCCATGTGGGTGCTGGGATTCGAACCCGGGTCTTCTGCACGAGCAACCAGTGTTCTTAACTGTGGAGCCATCTCTTCAGCCCAAGTTTTATTCTCCCTGCATACTTGACCTCTTTATTTTCTTAAGATTACCTCAAGGGCACAGTGAATTTAAAATGTAAGTGATGGAGCCAGGTATGGTAGAGGCAAGGGGCAGGGGCAGTTCCAGACTTTTTTTTGAGACAAGATCTCAGCTGACCTGGAATGCCTACATTGACCAGGTTGGCCTCTATTTCAGAGTTCCTTCTGTCTCCACCTCTTGAGTGCTGGGATTAAAGGCGTGCGTCACCACATAGTTTTCCTGAATGAACTATGCCATTTGTCCCCTTGAAGATTTGGCATTCCTGTTTTTGTTCAGATTTCTTTTCTACATGCTGCACCTCTTTCAGCTGTCTGTTGCTGTATAACAAATCGCCTCAGGACTTAGTGGTATCAAACCATGAACTTACTCTTTTTCACGATACTGGAATTCACTGGTTGGTTCTTCTGTTAGTCTTGCTTAAGATTATTCACATGACTACATCACTAGGTGGTTGACTGCTGTAACCTCTCCAGGTGGCCTGCTTGGACTTGCTTACATCCTGGTAGTGTCAGGGTGGTCAGGACCAAAAAGTTGCCAGGTTAACCGTCGGACTAATCTAGTGATAGATTGTAGGGAAGGCCAGCTGAGCTTCAAGGGTGAACAAGAATAGCCCTCCCTCTAGAGGAGTGGGGACTGGTCCTGGAGGTGTGGACAGTGATGCCCAGTGGTTTAGAGACCACTTATACCCTTGCATTTTGTCCTTGAAGACAAATTTCACAAATCAAAGCATATAAATATTTAAAAATTGTTTTGCCAGATTACCATTTCAATAAGATTTCCAGTGCCCCTAGTGATAAATACAGTTTTGCACAGTTGTAGTGACATTGTATTTAGGTTTTCAATTTTAATTTAAAAATATCTTATTTTTATTTTATGTGTGTGAGTGTATCACCTGCATGCATGTGAGTGCACCATGTCATGCCGTGCTGCGGAGGTCAGAAGAGGGCGTCAGATTCCCCTGGAACTGGAGTTAAGGATGGTTCATAGTTGTCATGTGGGTGCTGGGAATCGAACCTGGGTCCTCTGCAAGAGTAGTCAGTGCTCTTGACTGCTGAGCCATCTCTCTAGCCCTTTAATTTAAAACTTTTGATGAGTACACAACAGCCTCATAGTTCTTTTAGTTTGCCTGTTCTTATTCTTTTTCTGTTGTATTTCATGTCTAGTTATGAAATAAATTTGTACATGTATACCACTGCCTCAGACTCTAGAATAGCCAGGATTACAGACACATGCTGCTATATGCATTAGAAGGTTTTTATAGTTCTTAAAATCAGCTTGATGGTTGTGGTGGCCTTTAATTCCAGCATCTGGGAGGGATAGGCAGGTGAATCTCTGTGAGTTCAAGGTTAGCCTCATTTATATAGTTTCGGGCCAGCCAGGGTTTATAGTGAGACTCTTTAAAAAAAAAAAAAACTTGAAAATTTTAGTAGTATTCCTTTCATGACTTGAAATTTCGGTTTTAGTGTCTTTAGGAGAGGGTTATAGCTAATATTCTTAAATTGTGCTTCAAATGAAGTGAAGGAAGAAGTTAATATATATGAGTTAGGATTTTTTAATATATTGTATTTAATATTTTAATTTTATGTATATGAGTGTATTCCCTGCATGTATGTGAATGCACCCGTGTCGTGCATTGCTGTGGAGGTCAGAAGAAGGTGTCGGATTCCCCTGGAACTGGAGTTAAGGACGGTTCGTAGCCACCATGTGGATGCTGGGACTCGAATCTGGGTCCTCTGCAAGAGCAGTCAGTGCTCTTAACCTCTGAGCCATCTCTCCAGCCCCCAGGATTTAAGACTTTTAATAAATGAGTGCTTGCTGTGTTGCCCAAGTTGACCTTGAACTTCTAGACTCAATCCCTTCTGCCTCGGCCTCCCAAATAGTTGAGACTACAGGTGTGTGCAGTGGAGTCATAAGTTTTTAGAAGTAGAGCATCATAGACATTTGTCCAGCACTAAAATGTTTGATTTAGAAAGCATTTCAGGTATTATAGAGATAGGGTGCTCATGTCAAATTCAGTCTATGACAGCTTGTTTTCATGGAGTTAAAAAACCCTACATTTCGAAAGGACTTTTAAAAAATAATGTGGTTCGGGGGGCTTCTGAAGAGGGTTGAGGTGCAGGGCAGAGGCAGGGTGGTAGTATTTTTCCTTCCTGTGGTCCAGTCTCCTCAGTTCAGTAGGTCTCCCTCCTGTAGTGAGCTCTTAAATGTTGGCCATTGAGATATATTGGGGTGGATAGAGGTTGTATGTTAGTTACGGCCTACAGTTGAAGTAGTCAGATACAAAAAGGAAATGGTTGTTCAGAGTCATCTAATCAGTTTCTTGTTAGAGCAGAGCCATCACTTCATGAGTTTTCATTGCCTTTGTATTCACGTCTCATACTGTAATTATGGTAATTCACATGGCTACATTATTACTGATTGGCTGCTTGGCCTTCCTCACCTTGGTTGAACTGTAAGTTCCTTTAGAACAGGGACTGTGGGTGCTTGTGAGGTACCAATAGCCTAGCATAGTTCTTAGGTTAATAGTAGATACTTAATACTGGCTACCTGGAAATAATAAAACCACAGAATTCATCAGTAGAATGAAACAATGTTCTCAGGTGAACCAGTTAGCATTTCTTTCTTGATATGTCTTTTTTGAGGATGTGGGGGCTCTTTTTGGTAGCCCAGCTGGCCTGGAACTTGCTGTGTAGACCAGACTGATCTTGAACTCACAGAGAACCGCCTGCCCCTGCCTCTGCCTGCCTCCAAAGTACTGGGACTAAAGGCATGCACTACCACACCCAGCCGTATTTCTCTCTCTCTCTCAAAATATTTATTATTTTATGAGTGTGTTGCCTACATGTGTATAAGTGCACCCATTTCGTGCAATGCCCCTAGAGGTCAGAAGAATCGAATTTCCTGGAATTGTAGTTATGGATGGTTGTTAACCACCATATGGGTGCTGGGAATCGAACCTGGGACCTCGGCAAGAGCAGCCAGTGCTCTTAACTGCTGAGTCATCTCTCCAGCTCTTTGATGCTTCTCTTAATTGATCATTCCACTAGCTGTTGATCTTCTCTCTTCTTCCTTTTCCTATATTCCAGCAAAGTAAATTAGTTTATTGCTTATGTCTTCTCTTTGCATACTGCCACAGTCCTTCCTGTGTTGAGGCCTACCTTCCTTTGCTCTTATGCTTCACTCATGCCCTCACACAGTGCTGCTGTTCTAACACTGTTTTGTAATAAATATCCCTCCTTTTCTTTCTTTCTTTCTTTTTTTTTTTTTTTTGTTTT
>NW_008331534.1:42437-47391 GCF_000622305.1 Nannospalax galili
CAGTTGCCATTTATCAGTGGTTTCTACAAATTATTTTCTATTGTGGTGAGAAATGCCAGGAAAATAAAATATTTTGAGGTAAGTGTTTTCTGGAGGACCTGGATTACTCTGGTATTTCTTTTAGACTGTATGAGTATATGAAGTCCTTATAAAATCTGTGCTATGGCATATGTAGTTTTTTTTTGTTTGTGTGTGGGGGGGTCTTTTTGAGACAGGGTCTCCCTGTAGCCCCAGCTGTCCTGGAACTTGCTATGTAGACCAGGCTGGCCTCAAACTCACAGAGATCCACCTGCTTCTGCCTCCCAGGTGCTGGGATTAAAGGTGTGTGGCACCACGCCTGGCACAAATGAAATACTTTTAAACACCAGAAAATAGTGAATACACATGTACAAATCTTGATTCCCTTGAGTTCTAATAAATTATTCTTGCCTTAGACTTTTCTTTTAGAAACAAAGAAATACATTTGAACACCTCTTCTCTTCCATGCTCTATGGAAACCCATAGGCTCACTGCTTTCGTTTTTATAATACCTTTTCCGATTCCTTCCTTCTACCTGCTGACTTGTCACCCCCACCCTCATGGAGGCATCATGCTCTGCAAGGTCTTGATGCTGTCTGCCCTATGTGCCCTGGCTGTGATTTTCCCCAGTCTACCCATAGAGTCCACTATTGACTTGCTGGAGTCAGCTAGTGAAAACCTGCTAGAATCAACTACTTACCTGCTAGATTCAACCAGTTATACCCATGAGACTCAACTGATGGCCTTCCAGAATCAGTCAGTGACGGCCTACTGGAATAGTGATATACTAGAATCAACCAGTGACCTACTGAAAATAACTAGTGACCTACCAGAATCAACCAATGAACTAGAATATTAATTAATCCAGAGATTTCTGATAAGGTGGTATTCACAGCTGATCCAAAGGTTGACATGGACAGAGATTCAGCCACTGACCAAGACCATACTACAAACCTAGTGTCAATCACGGATGTGTACCAGGAGAGCACACAGACTTCTGGGTCCTCTGCTGACATTGAGACAGTCACCACCAGCTTTATGGAAGAATTGAATGAGGCCACAGATGATCATAGTACATTCTAGACAGAAAGCTTCATGAGTGAAGATTCTAAGAATGAAGCAGTTTCCACTAACTGCAGCTATCAGTGTGATATCCCCAACTTTCTGTGAAGACTTCAAGACTTCAATTTTGAAACAAACCCAGCACTACCCTCCTGGATGTAGTGTAATTGTAGAAAATGATGTAAGTGTGGGATCCTTCTAACTGAAGAAAAAGCAAGGAAGCGGTCCTGAATGAGGGCTGTTGTGTATTGTGCATGGTTGGACAGTCATTTCTGAGCTCTGCCCATGCCTTCTGTGGGCTTAGTAAATGTTCATCTTAATTGTGAAAAAAAAATATTTTCCACAAATATCTTTATACTTTTGCTGCATTTGTGTATCCCTACAAATATAAGGATCTGCTTATATATAGCTTTTGAAGTTTTTTACTCATATATACACACACACACACACACACACATATAAATTTACTTTTTTTGGTCTTTTTGAAACGGTCTCCCTGTAGCCCCACCTGGCCTGGGACTCGCTATGTAGACCAGGCTGGCCTCGAACTCACAGAGATCAGCCTGCCTCTGCCTCCCAGGTGCTGGGACTATAGGCATGTGCCACCATGCCTGGCTTATAAATTCACTTTTATAACCATTTAAAGTAATATTTAAATTCCATTGTCGGGGCTGGAGAGATGGCTCAGTGGTTAAGAACCCTGGTTGTTCTTACAGAAGACCCGGGTTCAAATCCCAGCACCCACATGGCAGCTAACAACTGTCCCTAACTCCAGTTCCAGGGGATTTGATGGCCTCTTCTGTCCTCTACAGGTATTGCACAACACGGGTGCACTTACACACATGCAGGCAATATGCACATACACATAAAATAAAAATAATCTTTAAAAAAGAGGTAAAAAATAATACAAAATTCCATTGTCAGTGTTTCTGACCGTGTGTGTATGTAATGTATGTGTGTGGGTATATGTGCCACAGGGAGCATGTGGAAGTCAAAGGACAGCTTTGTGGAATTGATTCTCTGTCCACCTTTACATGAGTTCTAGGAATTGAACTCGGGTCTTTAGGCTTGCATGGCAAGTGACTTTTACCCATTAAACAGTCTTGCTGAACCTCTTATTAATAATTTTAACTGTACAGTTCGGTAGTGTTAATGTATATTCACAATATTGTGAAACCAATCTCTATAACTTTTCATCTTGCAAAACGTAAACTCTACCCCATTAACCAACATGACTAAAAAATTTTAGCCTTGTGGCTTAACTCGGTGGTTAAGAGTACTGGCTGCTCTTGCAGAGGACCTGGGTTTGACTCCCAGTGTCCACTTGGCAACTAACAACTGTCCCCAGGGGATCCAGTGCTTTCTACTGGCCTCTGCGGGCTTTGTTTTACATGGGTGCACTTATATGCAGGCAAAATACTCATTCACATAAAAATAAGTAAAAACATTTCTAATCTTGATTGATAGTTGTATCTCTAATTTTTTCATTTTCATTTTCTTTTTTTTTTTTTTTGAGTCAGGATCTCCTGTAGCCCAGGCTGGCCTTGAATTTGCCATGGAGGTGAGAATTTCACACTTTGATCCTCCTGCCTTTACTCCCAAGTGCTGGGAATATAGGTGTGTACCACCATGCCTGACTTAATTCCTTCATTTTAATTGTAGCAAAGTACTGATTATGCTGTTATGCTTAGGTTGTTTATAAATTGTTCATATTAGAAAAGTTGCTCAGTATTCTTAGGGGTATGTGCCTGAATTTTTCTAACTTTCTGAACATCACCAGTTTACTCACCAGTTTATCTACCTTCAGTAGCCAGTCAGCTTCCATTGTCTGGATTTATGTCCAAGAATTGTCAGACTGTTAGTTCATGTAGTTGCTAGAAAAAGCCATTAGAGTTTTATGTTTCCCTCATTACTGGTGAAGCTGAGCATTTAAAAAATGTTTTTTATTAGCAGTTACTAATTATAGTTACACTGTGAAATTTTCACTCATGTATGTGTTTTGATCATTTGACCTTGGTTACTCTCTCTTCTTGTCTCCTTCCCCTTCCCACTGATTTTCCTCTTCCTAGATAGTTATACTACATTTCATATACTCATGTCTTGTGTGTGTGACTCAGTGAGTTTAATTGGGGTTGCTTAGAGGAGCATGGGTGAGGGGAGGTTGAGCATTTGTAATGTGTTTATTGGTTATTATTTTGCTATAAACCTGCTTTTTCCAGATACATACACCCCCCCGTTTCTCTTTTCTATATTGATATATAGAAGAAAGTTTTTGAATATTTAGCATGCTAACATTGTCTCTGTTGTTCATAACTGTGTAGTCTGGCTTGTCTTTTCATTTGTGTTTTGTAGTACAAGCTTCTCAGTCTTCTGGCTTGTGCTTTTTTTTTTTTTTTTTTTTTTTTTTTTTTTGTCTTTTTGAGACAGGGTCTCCCTGTAACCCCAGCTGTCCTGGAACTCACTATGTAGACCAGGCTGGCCTGGAACTCCCAGAGATCTGCCTGCCTCTGCCTCCCAAGTGCTGGGATTAAAGGTGTGTGCCACCATGCCTGGCTTCCTTCTTTTTTTGTGACTGTGATGAAAACGCCTGTCTTACAGTCTAAGATCATAAAGGCTTATTTTATTTTATTGTGTATACATGTTTGTGTGTTCATATGTGTGCAGGTACCTGGTTAAGTTATGTGTGCATGTGGAGATCAGAGGTCAACATCAAGTGCCCTCCTCAGTCACTTCCTTCCTTTTTTTTTTTTTGTGTGTGTGTGTGTGTTTTTGAGATAGGATCTCCTATGTAAACCAGACAGTTCTCGAACATAGATATCTGCCTGTCCTTACCTCCCAAGTGCTGGGATTAAAGGCATGAGCCACGAAGCCAGGCTCAAGAAGTTAACTTCTAAACACCTTCCCACTTTTCCTTGCTTCCTGCATTGAGTTGAATAGGCAGAAGTACTCAAGTCTTTAGTAGAAACTTTAATTAGGCAAGTCTTTCAGGAAGTCTACGACAACTGTACCTGGCTTTACTTATGTTTTTAAAAAAAATTTTTAATAACTACATGATTAGAAGAAGCATTTCACTACAGATTTAACATATTCAGTAACACACTTCAGAGCAAGACTACATCTCTTTCACAAGTGGTTGCAAGTTTCTAGGTTCACAGTTATACAATATTGAACTCATGACGTAAATTTCCATGCTTCCTCCTCAAATATGATACATTTTTAAAAATTTGTTATCTTTTTTTGTGTGTGTATATCACACAACATCCCAAACCATCTTGTTCGATTATACACCCACTTCCCAGATGGCACCCTCCCATAGCCTGCCTCCCCCCACTAGAGCCCTTATACTCTGATATCCCTGCTACTGTCTGCTAGGTTGTCAGCACCCCACCCAGCCAATCCCCACTACTTGCCCTTCTGGTTAATCTAGACAGCCTATCTAGAGGTCTTTGTTTTAGGAGGGTCAGATGTTCCTCTTCTAGCAGCAATCAGTTGTCAATACTCCTTTAGATAAGATTAGGTTCTGCTGTTCATTTTCCCAGTTCTATGCTGGATTACTATCTGGGAGTCCCTTTGGCCATCCTGGCCAACAACTCAAAAGAAGGTATCACCTGTCTGGCATTGTTGCTTGTTATGTAGCATTTACCCATACATATGGACTCTTATGAAATTATATTGGCTCCTTTAATCTTTGGTTATACTTTCCTATTGGCCATACAGTTGGACCAGATAAACCAATTTATTTTTACTCTTAAGGTCGTTTAAGGATTTGTTCCTCAGGGGTCACATGGGCTTGGGAGGAGCCCCTGGATCCTTTCTTTTACCAGTTCTGCCTATGTGAAGATAAGTCAAAGGTCCTGCTTGACCATGGTTGGCT
>NW_008331534.1:47807-52266 GCF_000622305.1 Nannospalax galili
GAGCTCCTTCTTTCTCTTTATCCCCTAGGTTCCTTGTATACCCTTCCCTCCCCCCTCCCTTAAACTAGCCCAATTTTTATCCATATTTCCCTTATTAAAGCCTGGTTCCTACTGCTCTTCTCTTTCAGTTTATTTCTTTTCCTTTACCTCCTTGTTTCCTTTCCATTGTCCTGGTTGCTGTAGTTATATCTGGATACATACGCATTCACCAGGGTTTGGTTCTAGGATCCACATATGAGGGAGAACATATGTTGATTTTTTTCCTGTGTCTATGTTACTTCACTTAGTATAACAGTTTCTAGTTCCATCCATTTACCTGCAAATTTCATGATTTCATCTTTCTTTATTGCTGAGTAAAACTCCATCTATAAATGAACCTCATTTTCATTATCCACGAGTCAACTGAGAGACACTTAGGTTGCTTCCATCTCTTAGCTATTGTGAAAAGAGCAGCAGCAAACATGGATGTACAAGTGTTTCTACAATAGGATGAGTTCTATGGGTATATGCCAAGGAGTGGTATAACTGGGTCAATTGGTAGGTTCATTTGTAGTTTTTTAAGAGTTCTCCACGCTGCCTTCCATAGGGGCTGAACCAGTTTGCAACCCCACCAGCAGTGGATGAGTGTTCCCCTTTCCCCACATCCCCTCCAACATTTGGCAATCCTGGCCAACAACTCGACTGAAGGTATCGCCTGTCTGGCTTTGCTGTTTGTCAAGTAACTTTTAGTTATATATATGTATGCTTTTATGATATTATGTTGGCCCATTTACTTCTTCTTTTGAAAGCTTTCTGTTCAGCTCCTTAACCCATCTTTCAATTGGGTTGCTTCTTGTCTTGGTTCTCTGTTTCTTAAGTTTGTTATATATTCTGGTAGTGAAACCTCTATCAGATGTGTCACTGGTGAAAATTTTCTCCCATTCTGTGGGTTTTCTGTTTGCTTTCCTGGTCGCCTCCTTTGATGTACAGAAGCTTTTTAGTTTAATGATGTCCCATTTGTTAATTCTTGCCCTTGTTTCCTGCGCAATTGATGTCCGGTTTAGAAAATGTTTTCCTACACCTATATCTTGTAGGTTTTCCCCAATGTTTTCTTCTAACAGTTTCAGAGTTTCAGGCTTCACATTGAGGTCTTTGATCCATTTGGAATTGACTTTTGTGCAGGGTGAAAGATAGGGGTTTAGTTTCATTCTTCTACAGGTGGAGATCCAGTTTTGCCAGCACCATTTGCTGAACATGCTGTCTTTCCTCCAGTGACTATTCTTGGCCCCTTTGTCAAATATCAGGTGGCTGAAATTGCATGTACTCATATTTGGGTTTTCAATTTTGTTTCTTTGATCTATGGGTCTATTTTTGTGCCAGTACCGTATTGGTTTAATGATTATAGCTCTGTAATACAGCTCAAAATCTGGTATGGTAATCCCCCCAGCATTACTCTTAGTGCTCAGAGTCGTTTTGGCTAACTGAGGTCTTTTGCGCTTCCATGTGAATCTTAGGATGGTTTTTTCCAATTCTGTGAAAATGTCATGGGGATTTTGATTGGCATTGCATTGAATCTATAGATGACTTTTGATAGGATGGTCGTTATCACAATATTAATGCTTCCAATCCATGAGCATGGGAGGTCCTTCCATCTTCTGATGCCTCCTCAATCTCTTTCTTTAAAGATTTAAAATTTTCATCGTAGAGCTCTTTAATGTCTTTGGTCAGGTTTATTCTGAGATTTTATTTTTTTTGCAGCTATTGTGAATGGGAGTATTTCCATGTTCCCTTTCTCTGATTGCTTGTTATTGGTATATAGAAAGGCTACAGACTTTTGTAGGTTAATTTTGTGAATACTGAATGTGTTAATAATTTCTAGGAGTTTTCTGGTGGAATTTTTTGGCATCTCTGAAATATAATATCTTATGTAAAAAGGGATAATTTGATCTCTTCTTTTCCAATTATTATTCCTTTAATTTCCTGATCTTGTCTTATCGCTCTTGCAAGAGTTTTAAGCACTATGTTAAAGAGAAGTGGAGATAGTGGACAGCCTTGTGTGGTTCCTGATTTCAATGGGAATGCTTCCAGTTTTTCTCCATTTAGAATGATGTTGGCTGTGGGTTTGTTATATATGGCTTTAATTATGTTGAAGTATGTTCCCTCCAGTCAAGTTCTCCCTAAGACTTTGAACATAAATGTATGTTGAATTTTCTCAAAGGCTGTCTCTGCATCTATTGAAATGACCATGTGGTTCTTGTCTTTGAGCCCATTTATATGATTTATGACATTTATTGACTTATGAATATTGAACCATCCCTGCATCTCTGGGATAAAGCCGATTTTATCATGGTGGATGTTTTTTTGATGTGTATCGGTATCCGGGTTGCAAGTGTATTGTTGAGAATTTTTGCATCTACGTTCATTAAGGATTTGGATTTATAGTTTTCTTTTTTGGTTGAATCTTTACCTGGCTTTGGTATTAGAATGAATTCCATAGAAGGAATTTGGAAGTTCTCCCTCCATTTCTATCTTTTTGAATAAATTAAGTAGTATTGGAAGCAGATCTTCTTTAAATGTCTGATAGAGTTCTGCTGTCAATACATCTGGTGCTGGGCTATTTTTAGTCGGGAGGTTTTGTAGTACTGTTTCAATTTCTTTTTGTGTTATGGGTCTGTTTAAGCTGGTAACCTCTTCTTGGTTTAGTTTTGGTGGTTCCCATGCCTTTGATGTTCCCATGATTTTAGATATCCAGCCATTTCTTTTAGGTTTTCAAATTTGGTAGCATATAGGTTTTTAAAGTATTCCCTTATAATGTTCTGTATCTTTTCTGGTGTCTGTTGTGATGTTTCCCCTTTCATCTCTGATTTTGTTGATTTGGAGGTGCTCTTTTCTGTCTTTTGCTTAACTGGGCTAGCGGTCTGTCAATCAAGAACCAGCTCTTGGATTTGTTGATTCTTTATATTGTTTTCTTTGTTTCAATTTTATTAATTTCTGTCCTGATTTTTCTTATTTCTTCTTGTCTGCTGGGTTTGGGTTTCATTTGTTGTTGCTTTTCAAGTGTCTTGTGTTGCAATGTTAAGTCATTTATTTGAGTTCTTTCCGATTTTTTGATGTAGGCACTTAGAGCTATAAACTTCCCTCTAAGGGCAGCTTTCAGCGTGTCCCAGAGGCTTTGTCGTATTATCCTTTTCACTTAGTTTCAGGAATACTTTTATTCATTTCTTAATTTCTCTTTTGACCTATTCATCATTCAGGAGTGTGTTGTTTAATCTCCATGTGTTCATGTGTTGACTAGGGCTTCTTCTGGTGTTGATTGTAAGCTTTATTGTATTGTGGTCTCATAGAATGCATGGAATGAATTCAGCCTTTTTGTATTTGTTGAGGTTTGTTTTGTGCCCCTGTATATGGTCGATTTTGAGAGGGTTCCAAGGTTTAGGGTGATGGTAGAAAGTATGTCCTTTGGTGCTTGGGTGGAATACTAGGTAGATGTCTGTTAAGTCCATTTGATATATGGTATTGTTTAATTCAGATGTCTCTTTGTGAACTCTCTGCCCTGTTGATGTATCTAATGGAGACAGTGGCATATTGAAATCCCCTACAATTAATGAGTTGGGATTAATCTGAGTCTTAAAGTCCTGTAGTATTGTTTTTATGAAGTTGGGTGCACCAGAGTTTGTTGAATATATGTTCATGATTGTAATATCTTCTTGATTCATTGTTCCTTTGATCAGAATGAAGTGGCCCTCTTTATCTCTTCTGATTAGTTTTAGTTTATAGTCTATTTTGTCAGGTATGAGAATTTCTACACCTGCTTTTTTATTAGTATCATTTACTTGGTATATTTTTTTTCCCATCCTTTCACTTTAAGATAGTGTCTGCCCTTGAAAGTGAGATGGGTTTCTTGCAGACAACAAAAAGATGGGTTTTGTTTCTTAATCCATTCATATAGTCTGTGTCTTTTGACTGGGGAGTTCAGTCCATTAATGTTTAAAGTTATTAATGAAAGATGAGTATTGATTCCTGTCATTTTTATTTCTATTTACATTCGTGATGTAGCTGTTCTTTTTCACAGTTATACCTTTATTGATTTTCTATCCTCAACCCCTTGGGTGTAGTCATTCCTTTCTTCAGCTCTTTGTATTGCTTCCAGAACTCTCTGAAGGGCTGGTTTTGTGGACATGAATTCCTTCAGTCTATATATGTCAGGGAAGATTTTTCTTTCCCCTTTGACTATAATAGACATTTTGGCTGGGTATAGAAGTCTGCATTGGCATCTGTGGTCATTTAAACTGGGAATACTTTGGTCCAGGCTCTTCTGGCTTTCATAGTTTTCACTGAAAAGTCAGCTGTAATCCTAATGGGTTTTCATTTATATGTGACTTGTTGTTTCTCTTTTGCAGTTTTCAGTATTGTCTCTTTGTTCTGCATGTTCAGTGTTTTTACTGTGATGTGCCATGGAGAGTTTCTTTTCTGGTCCTGT
>NW_008331534.1:52316-52875 GCF_000622305.1 Nannospalax galili
ATTTGTATGGGCATGTCTTTCTTTAATTTTGGAAAATTTTCTTCCACGCTTCTGTTGAAGATCTGGTCCATGCCATTACCTTGGCATTCTTCTCCCTCCTGTATGCCTATGATTCATAAGTTTGGTCTTTTTATGGTGTCACAGAATTCCTCCATATTCCATTCTTGTGATTTCTTAAGTTTTTCATAATCTTTCTTGAGTGGTCTAGTTTGTCCACTTTATCTTCCAGTCTTGATACTCTGTTTTCCCTTTCTTTTATCCTCTTGGTGAGGCTTTGTCCTGTCATTTCTAATTGGCTTACTGAGTGTTTCACTTCCTTCTCATTTCAGCGTGAGTATTCTTCAATATTTCTGATTCTTTTCTGAATTCATTCAGAAGCTTTTCCCCATCTTCCTTCAGTTCTTTGATTTGTGTGTTCTTTAAATTCACCGAATTCTTTTATCATGTTTATAATTGTTCTTTTGAGTTCCATGTCGTACAATAATATCTCTAGGGGGTTCTCATTGCACTCCTAGAGGACTATTGGTATTTGGTGGGGATATGTTATTTTGGTTTTTCA
>NW_008331535.1:0-5520 GCF_000622305.1 Nannospalax galili
ATTTAGAGAAGAAAGAGCTTTTTGTGGTTCACAGTTCAGGGAGCTACATACATACCATTGTGGTAGGGAGGCACGGTGGCAGGAGCAGCAGGCAGCTGGTCACACTGCGTCCACAGGGAGTAGACAGAGATGAATGTTGTGTTGCATTTCTCCATTTCATTCAGCCAGAGGCCCCTCCCTAGAGAATTGAGCCACCTCCATTTAGGACAGTGCTTTTCACCTTAGTTAACTTAATCTAGAAAATCCATCGCAGACATGAATGGAAATTAGTTTCAATGGTGATTCTGAATCACATCAAATTGGCAATCAAAATTAAATATCAAAGAGTTACAAACTCAGTCTTGGTGCTGTGACAGCATAAGCAACTCCATCTTATTACCTCCTACATTTTGTTTCTCTCAGCCAGGCAGGTTAGTTTGAGGAAGCCCCCTTACCTCCCCCTTAGAAGCTGGGTTCCAAGAAATACCTGACCATGAACAATGGTATTGACATCAAGATGTTACTGTAATGCTTACCTTATTGTTCTGCACATCTGCTTGCTTTCTCAACAGGAACTAGCTTAAGTTTCACAAATACTACATTTATCCAAAGGAAAAAAAAATGAATAACTTGTAACTTGTAAAACACTAACACCTTGTAATTGCTTATCTAAAATGCCAGATGTCTTGTGGTTTTTACCTTTAAAAACATCAGTCCCCTCTCAGTTAAGGCTGCATTCTCTAAATTGGCTCAGAGAGTCCAGTCACTGGCAATGTAAACAAATTTGAGTAATTCAAAAATGTTTGAGTCTGAATGGTCTTTTCCCCGTGATCTCAAACTCTGTATCAGTGCCCATCAGTGACTGAATGGATTTTTTAAAAATCGCATTCTTATTCACTTATAAGGAACAACTCAGACCACTTGCTGTAAAATGGAACTGGAGATTCTCGTGTTAATTTAAATGAGCCATTCACACAAAGGCAAGGGCTGTGTACCTTCTCTCATGTTTCGAACATGCATCAGTGAGGGACATGAAGAACATATTAATTTAAGTGATAGATTCTCATCTTAATTTAAATAAGCCATTCACACAAAGGCAAGGGTTGTGTATCTTCTGTCACATTTGGAAAGTGGAGCAATGAGGGACATGTAAAAGAGCAATGAGGGATGAGGAAGGGAAGAGGCTGGTGATGGTATGGGTAACTGATGGGGTGTATTATGTATGAGCAAAGAAATGTCAAAGTAAAATTCCTAATTTCATACAATATTAACAAAATGTTATTAAACAAACCCATCTGAGTCTATGGATTTGTTTTTTAATTAACTCCAGAGAAATTATAATAAGAACAAAATCCTTAAGTTTGAAAAACATTTGTTATGTCTACAAATAAACAAACAAAAAAACAGAAAAATATCCAATAACTCAATTTTCAAATTGAAAATGGGTAGAATTGTAAGACTGGCATGATTTCCTGCAGTCTAAAGCAACTAACTTTGGAGATTCCTGCACAGCTGGGTGAAATAATAGCGATGTCTAAGTGTACAGGGCGGGATTTCTGAGCCTGACCTGGAAGCCCAACCCACAAGCCAGGCTCCTGGCATCTCCCCATTCTCCCATGGCTCCACCTTTGCCAGCCCCTCACTAAGGGGCAGGCATTTGCGCACAGGTTCCCGTAGAGCTTGAACTCAGTTTGTAGTCGGGTCATCCTATGGTGAGTTTTAGTTCTTTCAGTTCAGACTTGCTTGTTCGAGAACATCAATTGACATGTTCACAATGGGATGTCAGGGATCACTGACCAGGCCAAAGTCTAGAATGTGTTCGTTGCTCTTTCTGCAAGTTCATCTTTTGCCTGTCATTGTCTTGATGCACAATGAGTCCCATTGCTTCTGAAGATCAAGGTGTGGTTCCACCTCCTATCACAGCAGATCTGAAAAGGAAGCCTGACTGGCTGTTATACTTACATGTGATTTCATTCTTGAAACTCCTCTTTGACTCTTGGTTCACTTGCATTCCCAACCATATGTGTTGAAATCCCCAAATCGGTACAAGCTGTGAGCTCCATTCAAGGGACCAGAGTGAGGGGAGAGTGGGAAAGAAGAGAGCAGAAATTCACAGAGGTAGAAAGCCACTCAAAGACAATTAGGGAGAAATAGTGAGTGAAAGGTTGCTACAGAGTGGGAGTAGCAAAATTCACCACAAACGCTGCCTCCATAACGACGGTACTGTCTTTATAGAGATCTATCAATAAGAATTTTAAAGTGACAGTGAACGAGGCTGAAGGCCAGAGTGCATTGGAAATTACACTTTATCCTTGCTCCTCATGCATGAGGAGGAGAAATGTGGACCAGGTCTACATGGATGAACTGGAGGATGAGTGAAAGGCAGGTCAATAGGGCAGATAGACAGCATAGGCTGAGTCAACAGAGGAGACTGAGTCAAACTAAGCTCCTGGGAGACAATTAGGAGTTTTCTCTCTGTAGAACCAATGATACACATGCCAGGCCTGTGTTATCAGGTGACAGGACTGTGTTCAGGAGAACAGAGGAGGAGAAAGATTAATATATGAAAACCCTGAGCAATCAGAGGAAGAATGGAACCCTCAGCTTCCTTAGGGTGCTTAGACAAAACTGAGCACTGCTGAGAAAAACCTGTGTGATCTCCAGAAGGCTGTAGCTATGTAAATGACCTATAAGTGATCAGAAGTCATGTGGTGTGGGGCTTTTTGAGTATGAGACCTGCCTAGTCTACCAGGCAATTTCCATTCTGAGGACTGCATTTCTCTTCTGAAATAAACTGCTCCTGGACAGTCCATTTGTCTCTCCTCTTGTTCTTTGTTCTGAGACACAAGAAACAGGAAGCTTCAGCATGGAGTATGAACCATACCTATACCAAAAGAGGCCATCTCTTCTCAGTGTTAGATGTCCTACTCATTTGGTCCAGGTGAATGCTTTGCCTCCTTCCTGGTGTGATCAAGACTTTCTTGGGCCTGGTTTCCCTGATATCAACTTAATACATCCATCAATTGCCCCAATTCATTCCAGCCTATTTACATGGTTTACTCACTCCAATGAGTAAGTTATTTATCAGACTGTGCTGCGTGAATGGTGTTTATCTGTTCAAAGCACCGTTCCCATGTCTAACCAGACACAGAGTCATTGTCCAACCTCAAATGGAGATGTTAGATATACATTTGAGTTCTCAAGAAAATAACCACACAATCCAAAGTATTTTGGCAAGACAAAGTTTTACTTCTGCAGAATGGGCCATAGCTACTCTAAATTCTGTAAGCAACCATGCTCAGAGAAAGAACAGAGAAGGTCCTGCTGGATTTTATTCCAAACAAAAAAGGGTCCTCTCTCTCACTCTATGTGGACAGAGCTCAGCCTCTCATTCTTATGCAACTGGCTGACTCAAAGTGAGGGAGCTGAGAAGAAGAATTCAATTTTCAGCATGGACTGCAATCTAAAACATATTTGATTTCAAGAAGTGAGGACCTTGGAGGAATTTGAATTTGTACCAAGTGACCTAATTTCCTTTTATTTTTACATAATTTTTTGACTTATTTAACCCTTTGGTAGAAAAGTTAATACCTTTCTTATACATTTGCCAGAGACTAGAACCTGCTTGTGAAATGGGGTCTCTCAGGCAGGGCACAGTCTGATCTCCACTGTCTCCAAATAAATAGGTGTTCTCTTCAGATCCCCTGTGACCTTCCTATGCACATGTTGAAGGGTGGGTTGGATTGCTGTACAATAGTCTTCCAACAAGCTTCAATATTGATGGTAATGAAAAGATGGCTAACAGCTAGCCTGCAGGCCTGACGTCTTCACTCAGGAGTATCCTTAGAAAGATGATTTTTGTAATTTTATACTTTTAATTTTTTTTCTTGGAAAGAAGAGTCAAGTTATTGAGAACACATAAATCCACAAAATCAATGTATCTATTATTCAGGAACATGGGAGCAACTTGGATTAAGGAGTCTTCCCAAGACCAGATTCAATTTGCTGAAGGAGAACAGCAAGGAAGAGGTTAAGAGCGGTCAGGGACAAAGTCCAGACATTTCTTGAAAATGAGAATCTCAGGCTTGGCAGAATGCGGCGTTAGTCATAAATCAGAGAAAACCAGCCTAAGTCTAAGTCATGGTACTGCAGGACCGGATGACTATTTAATGTTAAACATAATCACTGGCTGACTAGCCTTCATGGAAATTGTTAAAAATCTATAGAATGTGTAAGAAACTAATGTACTCTTTGTAGCCTACTAATTAACTTAAAAGGTAAACCTGTAGGATGTGCTTTCTTTTTTGTGAAACCAGTTCTTTCATATGTATTCTGGCACAAATACCAAGCTTGGGACTATTGTTTTGAGATTGTAAAAAAGCACTGCTAAAGAATTGAATTCACTCTTCTCCATCAGAGGGTTGAGTCCTTTGCCTTCACTCATTTTGTCTGTCCACCAGCAGACCTGAGCCTCTACAATTTGCCTTTTCAGAACTAAGTTACCCTGAGATTCCACTCATCTGAGCCCTCATTGGGGTATTTTAGTGAAGTGAACTCTGCCATCTGAACCTTAGTGTGTCCTCTTGAAACATGGAGCAGACCAAGAATTCTGGGTGGAATACTGGAAATATTTTCAAAACTGAATTTGTGTCTGGTAGTCTTTGTGAAGTTGGGCACCCAGTTAAAATTTATTGTGCTTAGTGGTTGAAAACAGATGAAAACCATCAGGGCAGAGATCCAGGTCAAAGGCTTACAGACAAGAAAGACTCCTGTCTCTCACCTTTATGCTTTTCTTTTTCCACCATCTTCACTGAATACATCTGAAGTTTGAATGGTGTGGGGAGCCATAGGCCCCCACCCCAGGAAACAGCAACCATTGTCTTTGAAACAGGCTGTTTGCAGGCATCAACTATTGGCCCAGTTAAAGGCTAACCAGGTGACACTGTAAAAAACATGTTATTCTGACCCAAGCACTTACTGCTTGAGAGACTCCCTCGTTTCTCATGGAACTGCCTAGAAAACTTCTTTGTATCACCTTGTATTCATGCGGGTGTGGCCTCACAATAGAATTATGGCTTTACTATAGAATTGTGGTCTTACTATGGAATTTACTCTGTGATCATGTGGCGTGGTGTAACTATGAAAATTGCCCTGTTTGCTCCTGCCTCAATAGAATTGTCCCTGCCAACTTTCCCCTTTCTCTATAAAAACTGTATTTTCTCCATCAATAAATGAGACTTGATCAGAAAGCCTGTCTTGTCTCCATTCTTCGCATCTCTTGTCCCTTTCAATCCCCGCTCCTCTCTCCAGGTTCCCACATTGACTGTCTCACGGGACAAGACAGTTTAGTGCTGTATGGCACTCCAGTGGCCAGCAAAACTGTCTTCGTTTGCCATCAAAAGAAACCTGAGAAAGCATTGAGTATTTCTTAATTGCCTTAACTTCACTGCTAACTTCTTCAAATCATCTTTAAAAGAATTCAATCTGAAATGGATATAGTATTAAGCTGACTCCTGATGACTTATTGATATACCCATAGAT
>NW_008331535.1:6396-14867 GCF_000622305.1 Nannospalax galili
CCGCCGCTGTAAAAGCGTGAAAATAACTCTCTTCTAAAGGAGATGCAGGAGCTTCCCATACTGCTATTAAACAGGGCCCTGATGAACCTTTCACAGATTTTGTTCATCGCCTATCTACCACTGCTAACAGACTCTTTGGTAGTTCTGAAAGTGGAGTTGAATGCACTATTAAACAATTAGCATTTGAAAACGCCAATATAAACCTAGTCTATTCGCTCAAATTCAGACCGCCGCTGTAAAAGCTTGAAAATAACTCTCTTCTAAAGGAGATGCAGGAGCTTCCCTTACTGCTATTAAACAGGGCCCTGATGAACCTTTCACAGATTTTGTTCATCGCCTATCTACCACTGCTAACAGACTCTTTGGTAGTTCTGAAAGTGGAGTTGAATGCACTATTAAACAATTAGCATTTGAAAACGCCAACCCAGCCTGTCAGGCTGCCATCTGACTGTATAAGAATAAGGCTGATTTAAATGAATATATATGGATGTGCTTAGATATCGGTGCCTCTTACCAGCAGGGACTTACAATGGCTGCCGCTTTCAGCAGACAAACTGTTAAAAAGAACAAAAGGCTGCTTTAAATGTGGCAGACTTGGTCACTTTTCCCTAAACTGTAAACAGGCTTCTAACGCTTCAAAAAATAACAATGGCAAATCTCCAGGACTTTGCCCTAGATGCAAAAGAAAAAAACATTGGGCTAATAAATGTAGATCTAAAACTGATAGCCAGGGAAACCCGCTCCCTCCCCTTCAGGGAAACGGATGGAGGGGCCAGCCACAGGCCCCAACACAAACAATTGGGACAGTGCCGCTGCGGGTCTCCAAATAGCTCCAAAAAAGGTTCAACTTCAAGATCCATACTCTTATTTAGGGTTCCAACTTAATGGCCCTAACGTTTTCACCAAAAAGGCTGCCCTCCGGACCAATCACCTACAGACTACATTCTGAACATATTAGGGTACAAATGATTTTTTCCAAAATGTTTCAAAGGTTGTGCCAGTCTACTATTGTCTGAAAAGCACTTTTAGATGCTGTTACTGCAGGTCCTTGTAGACACAGCAGACATGACTCACACAGCAGATCCTTCACGTCTAGGGACAGGCTGCTTTCCAATGGTGTTGCTGGCAGTTAGGACAACGCTTATAAGAGAACTCAAATACCCCTTGGTCATTCATTCTTGAAGTATCTTGTTCTTCCAAATTTATAATCTTGAACAGCAGTGGCTGCTTAGGGCACTGATGTCTTCTGGGATTTTAGGGCATCCAATAGCATGGTGGCCTTATTTTGCCCACTATTTTCTCCTTAAATTTCCCCTGGTAGCCACTCCAGAACACTGATTGTGCATGTGAGTCCTGTCAATGATATTGATAGACTCTAGAGATTTTTGTTATTTGTGCTTAATATCTGGAGCAGATGGTGTTATAGAGGAGTCCCTCAAGATCACCATCTCCCTACTGGCTGATGGTCTCAGATGGTGTATTTGATTAGGGCTTCTCTGATTCTGTGTAAGCTATGTCACTCTCTTCTACTCTCTGGGTACCTGAGAAACTTTGGGGTACTTAACAGGTTTAGGGCTGGTTCACTTTAAGTCACAGATAAGATATAGAGTGTATTAGTTATTTTTGGTGGGAGTGATTTAAAAAAATGACAAAGGGAATATATAGGAGAAAGCGTTTATTTGGCTTATGGATCCAGAGGTTTTGTGGTCCATTAATGGAGGGGGGGCATAGTGGCAGAGCTGGTCAGGGAAGAATGACAAGTGATCACATCTTCAAGCAGGTACAGGAAGCAGAGAGAGACACAAGCCAACTGGCATATACAGTCCTACTGCCCACAGACCCACATAAACCCTGGGAGAACCAAATATGCTGATACGCCCAGTGTAGGGAGCTCCATTCCACCACTACCTTGCAGTGGTATGTGTAGTGATATTAGCACCCAGTACAGGGGTGTGCGTCCTATTAGAGGATCCATTCTATGCTGTTTTATACAACATAGTGCTGTAATACATGGTTTGGCCAGTTTACACAGGCTCACCCAATCCATTTGGAACAGAATGTCATATCCTTGGCCTTGGCAGTGGTGATCCTGTCTCAGGAGAATGGAAATGGCTTCTCTAGATGCCTATTACTAGTCATGTGATCCCCAGATATTAAAGTATGTCCAAATGGCAAAGATCAAGGGAAAAATGCACAAAGGCATCAGTTAAGTTGACAGGGAACTCCATACACACCAGGCCAGAGAACACATTTACAGGCTGGGCATATCTATACACCCAGGAGGCAATGTTATTTTCTGTAAAGACCGTACACAAAAATGCAGGGTGGACATGGCGATGTGCCTGCTTTCTCAAAGGAAAGAGGGCATTTTCTCATGCCTTACCAGTGACATTTTTCATTGTCTCCGAAGACTTGAGTGTGAGACAACCCATATGGCAGGTCCATAATTGGCCATATTCCTACCACTAAAACATCTTTTAGAACCATGACAGAGTGATCCTTCCTGGGGTGAAGGGTTTGGCCACTTTCTCAATATAGGAAAATGTATCGGAGCATCATACTTATTCCCATGTCATAGGGAGTCACAAGTCCTAACCTACAGTGCTCAGAGTTGTCTGTATCTCAGTCTCACTTCCACATATATCTCCTCCTCTTGTATCACTGAGTGCAGATGACAACTGCCCCCAAGGCCCTAACTATGGCATGAGGAGGCAATACTTCTTCTTAGAGACAATGCTCAGGAAAGCTGGCCATATCTGTAGCAGAACATCTAGTGGGGACAGCCCATGCTTCTGAGGCTACTAATTTGGATACCTACCACTGCATCAAGGTGGATCTTTCACCCTTTAATGGAATGAGGGTCTGTTTTCACATGCACTTCTTATTTTGTTTCACTTCATTTCACTTATTTCATTTTATTTTATTTTGTCTTTCTGAGACAGGGTTAGCCCGTAGCCCCAGCTGGCCTCAAACTCCCAATGTAGACCAGGCTGAGCTCAAATTGACAAAGAACCCCCGCCTCTCCCTTCCAAGTGCTTGGAATAAAGGCATGCAGCACTATGCATGGGTAGTTACCCTCCTCTTCTGGAAGGTGCTGTGTGGGATTCTACAGGGTAATCTCCATGTACAGTAGGTATCAGTCATGACTAGAAGTCATACAGTCCATAATTTAGCCCACTGGATTCTTTGATCAACTCCTTTGTCTATCCACCTGTGGCATTTTTACATATTCCACAAGTGCCAGGACCATCTATAGCTCAACTGTTAGGGGACTATTACTTAATGTTCCCTATAAGCCTAATGTAGGCTCTCCATTTACAGAAATTAGAGTTTGAGCCAGCTATAACTTTGGAGTGGTTAAAAAATGACTTAGACATCCAGCAATGGTGTATGGAGTGGACCCTAGGACTTTGCCTTTCTGAGTGGCAGACTCATATGCCTGTGAGACTGCATACACTGATGCTAACTGCTCAACACCTAACCCAACCTGGATAGCAGGTCTCAGCTCCCTTCCACATTTGTGACAACATCCTATGGTAAATTATCTCACCTTCATATGCTGCCAAGTGACGCCTCCAAAACCTGTTTTGTCACTGGTTGCATTCAGTGAAATTGGTTGGGTCTGTCAATTGTCCTATGCATCTGTGCTCTGCCAATGGCCTTCTTGGAAGCTACAATCATTCATTCAGCTGCGTGAGTCCAGTCCCTATGACTCCTTTTCTTTGTGGGATTGTGACCAGATTTCACTATGTAGTCCTAGCTGGACTGGAGCTCTCTATGAAGACCAAACTGGCCTCAAAGGTCACAGAGACCTACCTGCCTCTGCCTTCCAATTGCTAGGACTCAAAGTACATGACACCATGTCTGATCCATGTTGCTGCATTTTTCTATAAGGTGTACAAGGGACATAATGTGTGGGGCAGGTGTGGGATAAACACTCTCTAGTGAACCAAGAGCCTCAAAAAGACTTGCAATTGTTTGACTGTCAAAGGTGAAGCCTATGCTACAGTCAGACAAGTACGGCTTCTATGGTAGCTCTGGTCTCACTCAACCCAACAGCTCCCAAGAATTTCACAGACAATCCTGGTCCTTTTATTTTGGATTTGTTCACTGCCTGTTCGCATGATCCCAGGGCACCTTTCAGACTCACAGCTGCTGATTCCAAATATAGGAGTCAGAGTTTTGCTTAATATTGCCAATATTATGATATAAAGTGACTCTTTTGGACCTTTTCCAGGATGGTGAGATCAAATAATGGTCAGACAATGCAAATTTCCCTAGGGCAAAATGACACATATTCACTGTCATTTCCCACGAGGATTTGAACTGCTTTAGATTCTTTAAAGATAATGGATAAATAAACCTTTGCTAGGTCTACTACATAGTGATAGCTACTGAATACCAGAGATAACTTGACCATGACGTCCATGATGGAATGCATTGGAGCTATCATGGGTGGAGTAAAATTGCTAACTCCTCTTTCATCAGCAGTCACTCTCCGTGCTCCATCTGTATTCTGCACTGGTCCCAGAGAGGAACTGTGGATGCTGTGTGCTAGTCTACATTATAGCAGCTGCTTCTAAATGTAAAAGAGCAGTCTCTTCATGCTCCCCAGGTTACCAATGTTGGTGTATGTGAATCAACCACCTGAGGGCATAAAATGTGTGTGTGTGTGTGTGTGTGTGTCTGTATGTGTATTTTTGCGTGGGGGTGTGTGTATTTGTCTGTGTCTGTCTGTGTTTATGGCACAGATGGCCTCTTAACCTTAACAATTTTACTTGCAGTCTAAACTAGCATCCAGTCAGTTGTAATGTTGGCAGCCATTACAAAATTCCTGGGTGGGATGGTGGCACATGTCTTCTGTCACAACCATCAGGAGGCAGACACAAGTGTATCTCTGTGAGTTCGAGGCCTTTCTGGTGTACATAGCAAGTTCCAGGCTAGCTGGGGCTACCGGGAGTCCTTGCACTAAAAAGACAACAAAAGAAAAGAAAGAAGAAAGAAAGAAAGAAAGAAAGAAAGAAAGAAAGAAAGAAAGAAAGAAAGAAAGAAAGAGAAAGAAACAGTAGCTTTATTTACTGGTTTAATGAAATCTTACTTTGCTGAGGTCATTTATATATATATATTTTATGATTGCTATTTTATGTATACGCATGTGTTGCCTGCATGTAGGTAAGTGCACCTTTGTTGTGCAATGCCTGTGGTAGACAGAAGAGACAGTCGGATCCCATGGAACTGGAGTTATGGACAGTTGTGAGCTGCCATGTGGGTGCTGGGATTCGAACCTGGGTCTTCTGCAAGAAGAGCCATTGTGCTTAACCACTGAGCCATCTCTCCAGCCTCCTGCTGAGGTCACTTTTTGATGAGCATTACATGGGACACAATTATCTTCACATCTTTTGTCCAATTGGAGTCATCTATCCACTTGTCTTTACACCAAATATCTTTCCACTCAATATTTCAGGTATGCTTCTCAAATAGAAGAATTAACCACTCTTCTTTAGAAATGTGACAGAAACATACTAAGAAGCTACTTTTCTCCACTTGGAGGTCAGGCCTGTATAGCATGTAAAATCATTAGTGATGTTGGTACTAATGGTTTCTTTTTCACTTAACAAACAATAGGTCATACCTAGTGAGAACATGGGTGCATTCCCGAAAAGGGCTTTTAGGAACTATAGCATCTATAGGCAATTTGCTAATTTCTCCATGTAGGTTAATATGACTTCAGAACCTCCTTGTCTCTGATCATTAGTAGCACTTCCACTGGATAATGGAGTGCTACATTGTGTGTCCAAATTTATGACATGTTGGGTTGGATAACACTCAGAGCATGATGAGATCTCAGCATATGAAAGAGTATATTGATATCTATTCAAGAATACAGTAAGCACAATAGGGGGTGACTCAGCTACTTTTCTGATGCAGTGATAAAACACCATGAGCAAGTGAATTTACAGGAGGAAGAGTTGATTAGAGCTCATGGTTCAAGTTTCCACAACGATTAGAGTTTGTCGTGGAGGGGAGGCATGGTGAAGTGGCCAGAGCAGGGGGAGAAAACTAAGTGCCTACATCTTCAAGTAGGTACAGGAAGCAGAATGTCATTGGAAATCCAGAAAGGCTTAAGAAGCTATAAACCTTCCCACAGTGACTTGCTTCCTATAGCAAGGTGACACCTTCTGAGACAGTGCCACAAACTTGGAACAAAATTTTCAAACACTTAGAGCATATGGAGGACATTTGAATTCACAGAACCTCAGTCCACTCCCTGGTCTACTTAGGTTCATGAACATAATAAGTCAAATAAGTATGTAGTCCACCCTTAAATATCTCAGTACTATTCAAAAGGATACAGTCCGAAGTCTTTTCTGTGACTCATGGAAAGTACTTACCTGTAAGCCTCTGTCAAATAGTCAAATTACATAATCTCAGCATGCAGTGAAACTTAATATCATTCCCATTCCAAAAGGGAGGAATGGAGGCATAGTTAGGAAATATTGGATCAAAATAAGACTGAAAACCACCATAGAAAACACTAAATACAGTATTTCTATATCTGACACCTGGGACTTTACATCCAAGAGGCTTACATGACTCAGGCCCCCCCAGCTTTGCTGTGTGCAACATACAGCTCTCTCTAGGGCTGGTGCCACTCCCTGTACACAACTCTCCTTGAAAGATATCTCACAGGTCTGGCATCTAGAGCATCTTCTTTGGTGTCTCTCCACTGCCAATGATGCTTGACCTTCACAACTCCATGCAGTGTCCTGTTGGGGCTTTTCTGCTGGGACAGCCATGCTGCACACAATCTGGCTTGGGTGGTTCTCTGAACAGACAGAGAAAAACTAATGACACCTGCACTGGATGCCAGTACCACATGAAGGACCCTGTCAAGTTCAGCTGGCTTCCTGGGGTGGACTCAGGACAGCTTCATTAACGTTACCAGCAACTTTTCTATGCTGTGTATTCTAGGAATAGAATAACTTTCAGATATTTTCCTTTCACAAGTTGAAAGTTTAGCTGGATGTGGTCTTTGCCCTGAAGGTACTGTTTCCATTGTTTCAGTTTAAATCTCTAGGCATCTCCTTAAGGACTTCAATCTCTTTATCAAAGAGGTCCTATCCTTCCGCACATGCCTTGACTCCAACATTAATCTTCATAGTCCATTTTTCAATGAAAACTGTGCCATCTGCTTTTCTTTATGACCTACTTGCTCTTTTTCTCAGTAGGTCTGCAAAATGTTGATCATTAATGGTCACACAAACATTTGTACATTAGGTTGTCTTGAAATTTCCTCCATCCAAAAAATTAGTCCTTGACATTTCAAGTTAGCCTCAGGAAAGTTTTTATGCTGTGGATATTATCTCAACAGACTGCCAAAACATCCCAGTTTCTGCTTAAGTACTTATTTCTCTCAGGAACTACTTTGCTTTCAGCACTTTTAAGGGCCTTAATAAAATGCCCCATTAATCTCTGTATAATAGCCTGAGCTCCCCATTTTGTATAAGACTTTTTGCTGAGCAGTCCCAGATCTTACACTGGCCTGGGGCCAGAAGATCTGGTAAGAACAGGGGAATGGATCCATATAATCCTGGGAGGCCCAGTAGAGGCTTGTCTGGCTACTGTACCAAGGCAATTTACCTGCTGGACTTTACCTTTAAAAGATCCAGTCCCCTCCCAGTTAGTGTGGCATTCTCTAAATTGGTTCAGAGAGTGCAGTCACTGGCCAGCAAATAGATTCAGCTGATTCTGACCTTTTTGAGTCTGAGTGGTATTTTCCCAATTATGTTGAACTCTAACATTTGCTTACAGAAATAAATAGATTTTCTAGACCCAACTTGCAAAGTCTTCCACATTAGTACAAACACACAGATGGTCAGGATCTTCAGAGTAAGTCACCCACACTGTGGCACCAAATTCTGTATTAGTTACATTGTTATGGCTGTGATAAAACACTGTGACCAAGGGAACTTATAGGAACAAGAGGTTATTTGAACTTACCTTTCCAGATTCAACAGTGATAAGAGTCCAACATGGAAGACAGACATAGGGAGGGGCCAGAGAATTATTACAGGGATAAATACTTACATCTACCAGCATGCACAGAAAGCAGAAAGTGACTGGAAATCTGGCCAGGCTTAAGAAATCTGCTGAGACTGGTGGCTCATGCCTTTAATCCCAGCACTTGGAAGGAGGAGGGAGGAAAATCTCTGTGAGTTCAATGCCAGCCTGGTCAGCAAAGTAAGTTTCATGCCAGATGGGGCTACAGAGAGAACCTATCTCAAAAAGACAAAAAGGGGGGGTGGGCAGGGGGATTGCAGAGAAGGCTCAGCAGACTAGGGCACTGACCTCTCTTGTAGAGGACATGGTTTGATTCCCAGCACTCACATGGCAGCTAACATCTGAGTGTAACTCCAGTTTCAGGGAATCCAACACCCTCTTCTGACCTCTGAAGGCACTGCATGACACCG
>NW_008331535.1:15277-16512 GCF_000622305.1 Nannospalax galili
GGGATATTTCATCTTAGACCTATTCACCCATGGTCTGGGATGAGTTCTTGAAGGTACTGTGAAATAGTGTTCCTATGGCTTTAAAAAATATGCTTGGGCCAGGCGTGGTGGTGCACGCCTTTAATCCCAGCACTAAGGAGGCAGAGGCAAGCAGATATCTGTGAGTTCAAGGCCAGCCTGGTCTACATAGTGAGTTCCAGCTGGGGCTGCAGGGAGACTGTGCCTCAAAAAGACAAATACAAAACAAAACAAAACAAACAATCAAAAAAAAATCTAGCCATATTTTCAGACTTTTGGTTTGTGTTTCAGAGTAACATGCCCAAGAGTATTGTGCTGCTTCCAAAATCCAAACAGGTGCAGTTAGTGCTGTGGCTTTTATTTGGTAGTAGGAGAAT
Source organism: Nannospalax galili (assembly GCF_000622305.1). Classification (NCBI taxonomy): domain Eukaryota; kingdom Metazoa; phylum Chordata; class Mammalia; order Rodentia; family Spalacidae; genus Nannospalax; species Nannospalax galili. The sequence continues at coordinate 15,673 of NW_008331535.1, forward strand.
ATAGGTGCAAGGGTTTACCCTAGACATCAAAAGGAATATCCATGCATGCCCCTGACCATGATATTCCTAGAAACTTCATTGACCAAGAAGGCCCTTAAATTTGAATAAGATTTATTTCCAGTCCTATGACCTGCATATGCTTTAGTGAGTCCGTAGTGGTTGTTAACGTCTCCCATCAAACAACGTGCATAATTTTTTCAGTATGAAGGAACAATGTGGTACTTTGTTGTCACTCAAGTTCCCTCTGGGTCTCCTGCACTATCAATCAAACAATATAGCATATCTTTATGTGCATTTATTAACTTATAAAGAAATTAGTACCCAGTGCCTAGCCCCACACCCTGTATAGAGCCCCTCTTATCAGACTGTGCCATGCCACATAGTCACTTCTAGCATTCACTCACACCTCTGGGACCAGCTATCTAGACCCAGGTCCACAAGAGTCAGTCGAGTCTGTCCTTGAGCTGCAACATGGCTGCAGGTTCCCCACGTCACACAGGCTGCCCGTGGCTCATGGCTTCCCTTGCAAGATGGCTCCCAGCAGGCCCCCAGTAGTCCACACTCTGTGGCTGGCCCCACCCCTTGGAGGAACTAGCAACCGGGAGACACTTGTGGAAAACACAAAAGATCAAAAAGTTCCGTTAAACCATGTTAAGACATTGGAATACAGAATTAGTATATAGTTGATGTGGAATTCGAAAGCAATAATGCTGGCCTTGGCACCTGAAAGAAATTTTCTTATAGTGGTCCTTGTTAATATGTAAGACAATAAAGTGTTTGCAATACTACACACACACACACACACACACAGACACACACACACACACACTTGTATCTACC
>NW_008331535.1:18018-19113 GCF_000622305.1 Nannospalax galili
ATATGGGAATGGAAAAAATAAGTGTCCTTGTCATATATCAGTGGACTCAGTATCTGGGTACCTTGCTGGTGACAGCATCTAGTACATTCCAGTCTCTAGGGCTTTGAGCATAACCGAGTCTAAAGTCTACTGTTATATATTCTTCAGTAGACTCTGTGTCCATTGGTCTTTTTCTGAATTTTTTCCCCTTAGTTCTTATAGTAAGTGGAGCAATAAACCAACAATTACAAAATTGCATAATTCTGGTCCAGCGAGGGTCTTAATTGAGGATCTGGTTGGTCGCAAGAGTCTGAGCATGGCTGCTGGTAGCTGGGACCTTTTGGGACCATGGCAGGAAGCAGGTGTGAAGCTTTCTATGAAGTGTTTATGTTCCAGGGCTGCCACTGGGATGCCAGAAGATCCTGTACCATGGAGAACACAGGAGGTGGGAGGTCCCTAGGAGATTTCAGGAACTCTGGAAACTGAGGGTACATGAGAGATAGGGCAGCAGCTCCATCACTGAGTGGACCTGGAAAGTAGCTGATTCCATGACTGTAGACCAGGATCCTGCATACGGCCTCTCCATGTGGAGAGAACCCAGGCTCACTACTTGGCCTCTCAATGCAAATGATCCAGGACATATCTAGCAAGCTGTGCAGCAGTTAGGGACATCCCTTCCACATCTTAATCATACTCCTCCATGAAGACGTTTGGAAATGGCATTACCTTTCTTATAGATCTTTCCTGGGTGATGGACTTTACATTCAACAATTTCCTACTCCTGGAGAAAGACCCTGACTTCCCAATCATTCCATATACGAACAGGGCTTGTAGGTTGCCCTGCTTCCTGGTTTCCGTTGCCTTCATTTAGTCCCAGAATATTGGCCAAACTTCAATTCTGACATCCTGCTGTCACTTTCCCTCCTGTGCTGCATCCTATACCACATTGGCTTAGGAAGTGACCTGACTGTGTCCTGATGGATCAGCTGAGTCTGCAATGGAGAGAGGAGGACTGTGTTCACTCCTTGGGCTTCTTCAAGTCTCTGGGTCTCTGGAATTTTGGCTCCTGTTATCAACCAGTTTCTTTTCACCAAAGAACCTTGTCTTAAGACAAGC
>NW_008331536.1:0-256 GCF_000622305.1 Nannospalax galili
AGTTTCCTTTCCTTTGATTCAGCCTGACCCATTATTACTCACTTTCTGATCTAGCCTTATCTTACACTGGGGGATCTTCAGCACGCTTATTATTAAGATCCCAGTTACCCCGAAGAGCGAAAATTTCTGGACTTACCCATCTCAGGTCCCTGTCTCTGGGTCCGCCTGCCAGAGTCCAGCTAAAGCTGAGTCTGGAGCCTGAAGTGGTGACGGTGACTGCGGCAGTAGAAATGACTATACCAGAAACCACAGTTGG
>NW_008331537.1:0-536 GCF_000622305.1 Nannospalax galili
TCTCCAGTTGCCTGACCCTGCACTGGGCTAAGGAGGCAGGGGCCTTCTCCTTTTCCTGCTGCACCTGTTGGTTCCCTGAGTCAGGCAGGCCCTGCGTCTGCCTCCTGGCTGTAGCCATATCTGCCATCTCTCCATTGACCACACCTGGTTGCTGGGGGAGGCCTTGGTGGGAAAAACTGCCTCCACCTCTAGTATAGCCTTTATCAGAGGAGAAATTCACCTTATTTAATCTTTGGGGATTCTGAATCATCACTGGGACAGTTTTCATTCTTTCAATGCCTTTTGTAAACCTTTGTTCTCGTTTTAAAGCCTTCCAGAAACTCCTTAGTACCAAATTTGGCTTTCTATCATTTTTTCTTTGGGAATTTGGGCTCGACATAAGTCTTGCCACATTTGTCTTCAAGTAACCCAAGTGGACCATTTCTTCTGTCTGGTCATTTTTATATCTCTTGTAGGGTGTTCTATTATTCTACAGACACATTTTACACATTGGTCAGACTCACTTTAAAAAAATCCTGTCCCATTAAAGGGCTTAG
>NW_008331538.1:0-954 GCF_000622305.1 Nannospalax galili
TAACCTTTCCTGAATTCCCTGATCAATATGTTCCTTAATCATCAATGCTACCGAAACATTTTTGGAAAGTTGTTTAACATGATATTCTGTAAGAATTTCTTGCACAAGCCTGTGGTAGACAAGGCAAAGCTAGCTAATACACCAATTAAAGCAGTTATTCCAAGAATTAGAGTAGCAACAAAACGTTTTGATCATTGGATCCTTGGAGGGCAGTAGTAGCATCGTGAAAAAGATGAACACCTGGATCTGTATACCATGGTTCAGAGAAACAGGAAGCATGACTTAAGAAGGGTGGTGTAATATAATAAAAGCTTCCTTAGTTTTTGATCTAGTTAAGCAATTTGACAAAATACAGTAAGAACAATATCCATAAAAAGAACCATCAGAATTCTGAGAGATAAACATAAAACCCCGAGGACCTTCCTGTAAAATAGAAAAGGGAGCACCTACACAAGCTTCTAAGGGTTTGGAAGTAATCTTTGAATTCCCACAAGGGCAAAGAAGAGTGACCATACCTGTTGCAGCCAAGAGTTTATAAAGGTCCCTCTGAATGGGTTGTCTACCAGAGATTGAAAGAGGAACAACTTGAGGAGTAACCTATCCAGGAGAATACCAAGCACTTAGTGGCTCAGTAGGGAGAGAATAGCCGTCATAGATAAACTTGTTTGTTTAGGAGGATAGATAAGTTTTATACTCATATTCAGGACTACTTCCTGACCAGTCAGCCAATGATAAAGAGTAATTGTAAGGAAAAAAATGAACTGTTTTGAAGGAAATCCACAGGGAAACCAATTAGGGCATCCATGGTGATCATTAATATGATCCCAAGAGCTATCCATAAGTTTTGCTTGTTCACAGGGGGAAATAAAGGCAGGTAAAGATTTTGAGAGACATTATATTTACTTTGAGGAATGTCTATATATGTGTACTTTAATGTCCAGAGATCTCTATTAC
>NW_008331539.1:0-236 GCF_000622305.1 Nannospalax galili
ATGTATTTTATATGACCTTTACATATTTTATATGATCTCTGTGACAGCTTTTGGGTTAACTCTGTGTGTGTGTGTGTGTGTGTGTGTGTGTGTGTGTGTGTGTGTGCGTGTGTGAGGAGGTATGTGCTTGTAAATGTGAGTGCCTTCAATTGCATGTAAAATGAGCTGGTTCCAATCACACAGATATCCACCCATCTCTGCCTCCTAAGTGCTGGGATTAAAAGTGTGTGCCACCA
>NW_008331540.1:0-564 GCF_000622305.1 Nannospalax galili
TGCCCGAGTAGAGGGAGGTACCTTGTCCACTGTATCGGCATAGATCAGGCCGGCCGCCCAGACCTTTAAGGGTACTAGGGGAGCCCAGAGCTTAGCCGTCCATCCAAATCACAGCCCGTCTCGTTCAGCCATAAAATTAACCTCCTGTCAGAGACTTTCCTTCAGAAATAGGACGTAATTGGCAGAATTCTCATACCCAACCACCCCCTCCCCCTTTTTAATCACTTTTGGCTTCTGAGTCATCCTCAGTATTTATTAATTAATGGGAAGGGGGATTTGCCACTTTTATACATTAGACAACCTCTAGGTAAATTTCCTGTTTATGGTGTTCAGCTATCCTTGGATTCTTGTCTGAATGCTTAAGCATTAGTCCACACAGTATTTTTGGTTTTGTTCTATTTTCGTTTTTTATTGTGGAAATTTCAAACAGGAGCTAACGGAACACCATGTAAACTCTGTGCAGCCTTCACTAATCAGCAGTCATCATGTTGGACCCCCAGACTGGGGTATCCAACGTTCACGGGAGGTCGCACCCCAATAACTCAGTCCTCAAACCAGTAGATG
>NW_008331541.1:0-271 GCF_000622305.1 Nannospalax galili
TTAAAGCTCAAGCAAGAATTTTTATAGAGAATGAAAACAAAGGAACACAGGTAGGAGCAATAGGCTACCCTCCTGTCTTAGGTCGGTACAAGGGGAGATTCTCACATACCCATCTTTGAGTGTCCAGTTCATCTCTCAAGGGAGATGGCTAGTAGTGCCATCATAGCTACGTGTCCCAATCTGCTCTTTTTTAAACTCTTGCTCCAAAAGATCAAGGCGCTGGTAATAGGCCTGTATGGGTTTAGCCAAATGGAGCTCCTCCATCCGATGT
>NW_008331542.1:0-500 GCF_000622305.1 Nannospalax galili
CCAATTGCTTGTTATTGGTATATAGAAAGGCTACTGATTTTTCTAGATTGAGGTTATACCCTGCCACTATACTTAAAGTGTTGATCAGTTCTAGGAGTTTTCTGGTGGAACTTTTGGGATCTCTCAGGTATAGTATCATATCATCTGTAGAAAATGATAGTTTGACCTCTTCTTTTCCAATTAGTACTCCTTTAATTTCTTTCTCCTGTCTTATTGCTCTTTCAAGAGTTTCAAGAACTATGTTGAAAAGGAGAGGGTTGTCTGGGTCCTGATTTTAATGGGAATGCTTCCAGTTTTTCTCCATTTAGAATGATGTTGGCTGTGGGTTTGTTGTATAAAGCTTTAATTATGTTGAGGTATGTTCCCTCCAGTCCAATTCCCTATAGGACTTTGAACATAAATGCATGCTGAATTTTGTCAAAAGCCTTTTCTTCATCTATTGAGAGGAAAATGTGGTTTTTGTCTTTGAGTACATTTATATGATTAATGACATTTATTGA
>NW_008331543.1:0-298 GCF_000622305.1 Nannospalax galili
GCTTTAATTATGTTGAGGTATGTTCCGTCCAGTCCAATTCCCTCTAGGACTGTCAACATAAATCATGTTGAATTTTGTCAAAGGCCTTCTCTGCATCTATTGAGATGACCATGTGGTTCTTGTCTTTGAGCCCATTTATATGATTTATGACGTTTATTGACTTATGTATATTGAACCATCCCTGCATCTCTGGAATAAAGCCTACTTGATCATGGTGGATGATCTTTTCTATGTGTGTCTGTATGTTGTTTGCGAGTATCTTGTTGAGAATTTTTGCATCTATGTTCATTAAGGATAT
>NW_008331544.1:0-242 GCF_000622305.1 Nannospalax galili
TGCAAATGGTCGTGTCACCTGCCCCCTCTAACGTGCAGATGGTGATTTCACATGCCCCCACTGATGTGCAGATGGTCATGTCACCTGCCCCCTCTGACGTGCAGAAGGTTGTGTCACCGGCCCCCTCTGTCATGCAGAAGGTCGTGTCACCTGCCCCCTCTAATGTGTAGATGGTCACGTGACCTGCCCCGTCTTACGTGCAGATGGTCGTGTCACCTGCCCCCTCTGATGTGCAGATGGTC
>NW_008331545.1:0-1381 GCF_000622305.1 Nannospalax galili
TAATGTGTGGATTAGGCTGCCTAGCTCTCAAACAATTGTCAAAGACTTGGGTCCTGGTTCAGACGTGATGCTTTTTCTCTGGGTTTTAGCAGTGAATAGGATGATGTAAACATTCTTCATTAATTAAAAGAAAACGGAGATGGCCTGAAATTTTTCCATAATTGATGGGGTAGAACATTGAAAATTGGCCTAGCTTGTTTATACAGGGCTAGTTCAGTCCTCATTGGCCACCTCACATAGAAAGGAGTCAAGAAGTAAGTCGGTAAGTAATTTCATTCCTGGTGCTAGCAGAGCTGGAGTCCTCTAGTAGAGGAAAATCTAGATAAGAGGTGAAGGGATGTGGTATGATGTCGTAGAATGCTGGAATGCTGGTCACTTCATTAAACTGGGTGTGCTCTTTGGGTATTGGGTACTAGAGAAGTTGGGGTGGGGGGGAGATACTAAAGGACAAACTAGAAGAGCTATATGCAAATTGCACTCCATTTTGAGGGTTTCTGGGTAAACCCTCCCCTGAGAAGGGATTAATCTAGAATGTCTGATTCTGGGTTATCACAAGGGGATGTGGGCATAACAGCCTGTTGCATCCACAAAGATCTGGGTCCTAAAGCAGGTATGGTGGCACATGCCTTTATTCTCAGCACTTGGGAGGTAGAGTCAGGGGGATCTCTGTTGGTTTGAGGCCAGCCTGGTCTACATAGTGAGCTCCACTATGTTTAAAAAGAAAAGAAAAGAAAAGAAAAGAAACCAAGACAAAACAAAACAAAAGCCATCTGGGTCCTTGTAGAGGGACATAAAGTCTATGCATATGAGACTTCAGTGTACCTGGGGTTTTTTTATGAAAGAAATCTAACTGGTATGTGTAATTGAGAGTCCCATTTTCTGACCTTTTTTTTCTTCATTCCCTAAATTGTACTGAGATCAAGCTACATTGAAGACAAAGAGGGTTCTTTTCCTTTTGATAACTGGCTTAAAGGAAGCCCAAGTTTTGAGAACACAGTCCAAGGGAGAGTCAACAGGAGTGAAAGGAACATTGTCCATCTCTCAGTTTACTCATATCTCAGAAACCTAAAAGGCAAAATAAAGAGTAAAATAAAGCACTTGAAAGAGAGGACACATCTTATGATCTTATTCTCAAAACTTAGTTAAACGAGGCCATAAGCATGGGGCTTGACAAGGTTAGTGCTCTTATAAGAGGAGACACTAAAGAGTTTACTTTCTGCCATGTGAGGTTACAGAATGCTACCTGCCTATAGGCCAAGAGGTGAGGACTCAGAATGAAGCCTAACTTGCCATCTCATTGATCTTCAACATCCTAGCCTCTAGAACTCTTGAGAATTTAACTTCTGTTTTGATGTTATATTGATTTTTTTTGTTTGTTTTG
>NW_008331545.1:2897-17815 GCF_000622305.1 Nannospalax galili
ATTGCGGAGCCATCTCTCTAGCCCCCACAGGCTAGCTTTGAACTCTTCATCCTCCTGCTCTGTCTCCCATGTGCTAGGATTACAGACCTGTACCACCACATCCAGCTCCAATCTCAGACCTTTGAAGAACAGCTTCATGATTCCCAGGACTCCCATCACCTTGCTGCTACTGATCCAGGCATTCATTCCATCAGGTTGGCACTCACAGAAGCAGGGATGTGCAAGCTGTGAGTGCTGGTGCATGCCTGTAATCCCAGTTTCTTGGGAGATGGAGACTAGAGGATCAGGAGTTAAAGACCATCTTCAGCTACATATGTTTGAAGCCAGCCTGGTCTACATAGGCCTTGTCTCAAAATAAATATAAATAAATAAATAAATAAGAAGATGATGAATGTTGGGCAGTAGGTGGACAAAATCAGCTGCTTGCTTGGGCACTGTTGGTGGGAATATAAATGTGTACAGTCCTTATAATGTACTGGAAATTTCTGGGAAAACCAGCAAATCTCATTTTTGCATACCTCCCTAAAAGATTTGAAATCAGTATATCAAATAGATTTTTGCATTCTTGTGTTCATTTCAGAACCATTCACTGTTTAAGTTAAAGTATGTCTCTCATCATATTAATGGATAAAGAAATTGTGGCAGCTGGGCATGGTGGTACACTCCTTTAATCCCAGCACTCAGGAGGCAGAGGTGGGGTGATCTATGTGAGATCAAGGACAGCCTAGTCTACATAGAGAGTTCTAGGTCAGCTGGGGCTACAAGGAGACCCTGTCTCAAACAAACAAACAAACCAAACCAAACCAAAAACAGCAGCAACAACAAGAACAACAAAGAAGGAAAATGTGGCATGTATATACAGCGAGAATACTACTCTACCTTTAAAAAAGGAAAGAAATTTTGTTATTTGTGACAATATAGATTAATTGAAGAACATTATGCTAAGTGAAATAAGCTAGGCAGAGAGAAACAAACACCACATAGCACATATGCAGAAGCTAAATCAGTTGAATTCAAGCAGGGAGAAGAGTGATGGTTATCAGGTTAAGAGTTGAGAATAGGGAGATGCAGATCAAAGGGTACAGAGCCTCAGTTAGATGGGAGGAATGAGCTAGACCTTTCCCCCTTTGAGATATGTTGAACTGTGTTATACTAAATAATAATGTACCTTTCAAATTGCTTACTATAAATCTAAAGTGACATTACCACTAGAAATTGAATCTGAAATATTATTTAACATGATCTAGTTATCCTACACAGTTTTATAAGTCATATCACATGTAACATATTTATATACAACTATAATGTTTTGATTTGCAAATAAAATTAAAGCAATTTAAGCATATAAAAACATTTAAAGAATTTTTTGCAAGCCTAGGCAGTGTAGTAAATATGTGTAATCCCAATATTTGGGAGGCTAAGGTAGGAGGATCATGAATTTAAGTAATGCCCCCCACCAAAAAAAAGTGAAGGATTTCTTGACAGAAGTATAGGCTTTCACTCCTGAATCGAGGGAACACTGTAAATTCCAGGGCATTCATTCTATGGAAATAAGATGCTCTCTCCCTGGAGTAGGTGGGGTGAACCTCCCAGAAAACCTCTAAGACCAAAACCCAATTCCTCTATCAAAAGCTGCACATAAAGGTTTCCTCAGGGCCTAGAAGTGTTGGTAATAGCACTTGCCTATCGTGAGCACTGCCCCCAAAAGTTTACCACAAAGCTCCAGTTGAATTACTTGAGCCACAGGAAACTGCTCATAAAGTGGCCATTTTGCTTTGCCATTTAAAAAAGCTTGTGTTACCTCATTGCCAGATTTCTGTTGTTTCCCTTTTCAGAAGGTATGTTTAGATTTTTCCTCCTCATTAAATATGCAGAGGGAGAGAAAAGCTATAAAGCATAATCTGAAAGTCTAGAGGTGCATACCTCCTGAAGGAAGTATTGCAAGCTGAAGGCCAGCCTGGTCTACATGGTGAGTTCCAGAGCTCTACAGAAAGACTGTCTCAAAAAAGAATGAATGAATGGTAGATGTAATTTTAATGTATTCAGTCCAGGAATATTTTAAAGTCATTGACTCCTGTTTAAAGAAAACCCAGTGACTATTTTGTTTTGTGAACTGTTGTAAGAGCTTCACAGATTAAGCAAACATAATGCTTTCTAGTATTTTTTTTTTTTAACCTCTGAAGGTGGAGAAAACACTAAATCTATCTAAGTATACCTCTCAGAATAAAACTGGATATAAAAACCACACAGTTGCCTGGTTTATGAAACCAGCAATAAAATATTAGTGCCTGGTTGGAGGACAGAATCAGCTTGGTAAAATTCCTTTTGCACTGTCTACTTTTAGAAATTATTTCAATGATATAAGGTATGAAAGCATACTTATTGTGTGGTACTAATAAGATACTTTATATAGATGGGAACCTGTGTGAAGTGGAAGAATTAGCCTTAGATCTCTGTGCATTTCATATGAAGTGGGAAGTGCTTGACACTTCTCTTTTTTCTTAAAGTGGTGCTGAGGACTGAACTTAGGGCCAAGCAAATGTTAAATACACACTGTATCACTAGGCTACAGCCCCAGCCCCTTGTTCTTTTTGAGTCATTAAAAATCCAAAGGGGGGGCTGGAGAGATGGCTCAGTGGTTAAGAACACTGGTTGTTCTTGCAGAAGACTTGGGTTCGAATCTCAGCACCCACATGGCAGCTAACAACTGTCTGTGACTCCAGTTCCAGGGGATCCGACAGCCTCTTCTGTCCTCCACAGGCATTGCCTGACATATGTGCACTTCCTACAGGCAGGCAACACATAAAATAAATATAGTAAATAAAATATTTTTTAAAAATCCAAAGGGGAAGAGATTTTAAAATATTGACATGTGATTCTTTTTTTAAATAATTTTTAAAATTTTTATTTTTTTATGTGTATGCATGTATTGCCTGCATGTAGGTAAGTGCACCCGTGTCGTGCAATGCCTGAGGAGGTCAGAAGAGGCTGTCAGATCCGCTGGAACTGGAGTTACGGACAGTTGTTAGCTGCCATGTGGGTGCTGGAATTCAAACCAAGGTCTTCTGCAAGAACAACCGCTGAGCCATCTCTCCAGCCCCTGACATGTGATTCTTTTGTGAGTCTGAAAGTTTTCTGGAAGTGTTAAGTTGGGATTAGTACTGGCAGAGCACTAGCCATAGGACAAGGAAGAACATCACTCCATTAAAGAAATTGTGCTTATTTTGGAAAGTTCTTATACCCACTATTAAAACAGTCACTGGGTTTTGTTTAAAAGGGAGAATATTAATCTTCACAGTGTACTATTTCCAGAACAAAATTGTAAACAGTAATGAACTCTGATCTCAAGTCCCTTATTAAAGGAAGTGGTGAAAATTACACTCATGCTTGAATGTTGATCCTTGAATGTATATATTTTTTGAATGCTATGAAAGTAAATGGGCACTGAATATGTAACTCTAGTGTCCAACTCAAAACATGTTGGCTATCAGGAGAGAAGGTAGCCATGTGAACTTTTGAAATCAGATACAATATAAAACAAATTTCTTCTTGAATATAAATAAAACTACTTCTGTGATTTCAGAGAGCTTGCTCAAATGGCATGGATCAGTCTCAGGTCTAATTCTACTTCAGGTCTAATTTTTTTTTTAAGAAATTTCAGGGCTGAAGATATGGCTCAGTGGTTAAGAGCACTGACTGCCCTTGCAGAAGACTTGGGTTCGATTTCCAGTACCCATAAGGCTGCTGAAGGCCATCAGTAACTCCAGTTCCAGAGGATCTGATACCCTCTTCTCACTGCCTCAGGCATTACATGACACAGGTGCACTGACCTACATGCAAACAATATACTCAAGCACATTAAATAAAAATAAATATTTTAAAAGAATAAAAGAAAATTTTTAATGGGGCTAGAAAGAGGACTCAGCAGTTAAGATCACTGGCTGCTCTTGCAGAGGATCTGGGTTCAATTTCCCAGCAACCACATGGTGGCTAACAAAACCATCCTAAACTCCAGTTCCAGAGCATCCAGTGCCCTCTTTTGGGCTCTGTGAGCTCTGCATGACATGGGTGCACTTACATACAGGCAAAACACTCATACACATAAAATTAAAATAAATGAAAGAAAAAAGAAATTTCATTTGGTGAAATGTGGCAGCACATGCCTTTAATCCCGATACCTGGGAGGCAAGAGTCTGGTGGATATCTGTGAGTTAAGGCCAGCCTGCTCTACATAGTGAATTCCAGGCCAGTCAAGGCTATATAGTGAGAACTTGTCTCAATGAACCAAAAAAAAAAAAGTTTCAATGCTCAGAATAATATATGATGACAAATTATTAGACAAAGATTTAATAACTATGGAATGGATTCTATAACATTCTTCCTTCATCTTCACCCAGAAAAAAATTCTTATAATATGCATTGGTTTATTTTGAGTATCTCTATATTAGAGTAGTAATCACATTGTATCAGATTTTGGTGGGTCATTTTGGCTGGTCATTTTGGGGTTGTGAATGCTCTTCAGTTGGACTGTGTACTCCTCAAGGGTTATTGTTTATGCTCTTTTCTCACAGAGATATGCTAGTAATTTCTGGCTATAAAAAGTATATCTACAACAATATAAACTCTAAATTCTCCAGATAAAACAGATCTGTAACACACAATTTACAAATAATTATTTACAATAAAATATGCAATAAGTATTGCAAAATTCATATAACTATCACAGAATGTTTTAGTTGATTTTAAACAAAATAATTTTTTTGGTTTGTTCTTGTGCTATATTTGGGATTAGACTCAGGGCCATTGTGCCCTTTAGACAAGTACTGTACTACTGAACTACATCCCCACCCTGTTCACCAAACTCCTGTGTCAGTGGCACTAACTGTAACCATCTATAGTTGTAGTTTTGAGCAACTGCATTCTGATATGAATGTTTATTATTCTTTTTAAGTAAATGAATAAATAGTGAAGCAACAAAGATGTATGTTGGGGCCTGGTGTGGTAGTACACTCTTGTAATACCAGCACTTGGGAGGCCAGCCTGGGCTACATAGTGAGTTCATTATTTACCAGATAAGGAAAATGCCATCAGAGTGCTTTTGCTTTGTCACCCTTGAAACTCACAGTTAAGATATGTGCAGGGCAATGATACTTTTATGTTTTCTTCTTCAATGATTTTTTTAAAACTTCTTTAATAATCAAATGTATTTTGGAATCTTATACTACATATATTCATACATGTATATATATACACATTTAAATGTACATATGTATTTTATACAATTTCAATTGATTTTTTAATTTATAAAATATTATTTTTATGTGTATGAGTGTATTGCCTGCATGTATGTGAGTGCACCCGTGTCATGCAATGCCATGGAGGCCAGAAGAGGGCTTCGGATTCCCCTGGAACTGGAGTTAAGGACGGTTCATAGCCCCCATGTGGGTGCTGGAAATCGAACCCGGGCCCTCTGCAAGAGCAGTGAGTGCTCTTAACCACTGAGCCATCTCTCCAGCACCTCAGTTCATTTATTTTATGTGTATGAGTGTTTTGTTTGCATGTACATAAGTGTACCACATGTTGAATCCCCTGGAACTGGAATTACAGATGGTTGTTAGCCACCATGGGGTGCTGGGAACTGAACCTGGGTCCTCTGTAGGAGCAGCCAGTGTTCGCAAGCACTGAGCCATCTCTCTAGCTCTCCTACTTAAACAATTTTAAATTTGGCTTCCTATTAACATCTAATAGGAAATTGTTTCCTTTTATTACTACTAAATGAATTGCGGCTGGGGATATGGCTCAGGGGAAGAACACTTGTCTAGCAAGCACTTAAAACTGTGAAAGCCCTAAGTTAAATTTCTGCACTGTGAAATAACAAAAAAAATTACAAATAACCCTCAATGAACAAATAATCACTTGGTTCATCTTATGCTTTGGATGTAAAATGTCCATCGGCTCCTATGTTTTAACCTGTATCCATAGCTAGTGGCAGTGTTTTAGGAGACTGTAACCTTTGGAAAGTGGGGCTTAGGCTGGAAAAGGTAGGTAACTGAGGAACAGGCTTTGAGGTTTGGATACTGGTCCCATTTCCTGTCCTATCTTTGCTTCCTCTTCTGCTGAGCTTCAAGCAGCTGCCACATGCTTTTGTCTTCACAAAGCCTCCTGAGGCTGTGCATTCCTTGCCATGATATGCTGTACTCTTGGAGTGGAGAGCACAAGTACTTTCCTCTTTCAAGTTGCCTCTTGTCAGGAATTTGGTCATAGCAACAAAAAAGGTAATTAATGTGGGTCCTTAATATCATTAAAAAATATGCATTTGTTGTGATTTGCTCTATTTTTAATGATGTTCACATTGTCTCATGTGGCCAATGGGACATAGTTCATTTTGGTCTCCTCAAATTGTCTCCCAAGTCCTTTTGACAAGCATCAATAATCTTTGATGGTTTCCATGCTTAGTAGTATGGCAGAATATTCTAAATTCATCCTAAATATTTTTGCCCAAAACTTAGGATCAGCTCTTGCTTTGGGAAATTCTTTTCACAGGCAGATGGTGTTTAGAGACTATACTATAGTGTGTGCTGGTTGAGACTGCACTAGTCCTTACTTCTAGGCATTCACAGTGGGCAAGTCCTAAGAAATATGCAGTTTTTGTTTCTTTTTATTTTATGTGTATGAATGTTATATCTGCATGTAAGTAAGTGCCCCCATGTCATGCAGTGCCTGCAGAAAACAGAAGGGGTCAGATCCTCTGGAACTGGAGTTCCAGACAGTTGTTAGCCACCATGTGGGTGCTGGGAATCAAAATCAAATCTGGGTCCTCTGCAAGAGCAGTCAGTGCTTTTAACTCCTGAGTCATCTCTCCAGCCCCAGAAATACACAGTTTTTAAATATAAAATATATATAATGAGGTCATTTTAAAGCATAACAATTTACAATTTTTCATGTTTTGTTGTTGTTATTTGTTTGTTTTGGTCTTTTTGAGACAGGGTCTCCCTGTAGCTCCAGGTAGTCTGGAACTCACATTGTAGACCAGGCTGGCCTCGAACTCACAGAGATCCACCTGCCTCTGCCTCCTGAGTTCTGGGATTAAAGGTGTGTGCCACCACACCCGACACCAAAAGTTAATCTACCCCAAACACCAATTTAGAATATTATAACACTACTAGTAATAACACAAAAATATATTTACTGGTAATAGTTTAATTTGCTTTTTATTATTACTTTGAAATTCTTTTTCTTAGGGTGCAGCCCAAAGAATGTATGGGTATGACTGACTTGTTTGGTGGCTGCTGGGGACTGAACACAGGAGATCACACTAGTATACTAGTACACGCTCCACCACTGAGCTACTCCCCAGCCCTATTATTGTGTTTTAAAATGACTTGGAATAGTTCTTTTCTGTACATTTCTGCTGCCAATTCCATATACACATAAGGTAATCTATTTCATGTAGCTTTTCTTTATATGAAATTACTTTTCAGTTCTGTTTTATAATAATGTTATAGTTCCCAAATCACATCTACTGAACAGATAAGAATCCATAAACTAGTGCTATTTTTGCTACCCTACTCCCTTCATCCTCATAGGTAAACATTTTTTGGTTTGATCATTTCACTTTTTAAAAACTAGGTAAATATCGATGGCATACAAGTTTTTCCTTTAACCTTTTTTTTTTTCCAGTATTTTCTCAAGTTCAGTGTTAAGTGCTTCACATCACATTAATTCCTTAAATTTGCATGGTACTCTACTGTGTGGATATACCACGATTAATGCATCCATTATTCTAAATCGGACACTTGGTTTATTTCTAGGCTTTTTCTATAATAAACAGTGCTTCAGTCAATAATTTCCTATATACCTATTTTCATCATTGTCAGATTTTTGAAAGTGAGTTTTGTTATTCCGAAAGTACATACATAGTAACTTTCTTAGAAGCTGTCAAATTCTTCCGTGTTGGGATTTTTCTCCCAATTTGTACTCCAAAAGGTTAAAAGTAAAAATGGTATGCAAGTACTCTTTTCCCCAAAAGATCCTTACTAATAGCCTGTATTATGAAACTTAGATTTTTGCCAAAATAATGCATGTGAAACTGTATCTGAGTTAAGTTTCATTTCTCATTACAATAAGGTTGTGGATGTTTTTATTCAAGAAATATTTGCATTTTTTTTTCCTATAAAACCTGTTTATATTGCTTGCCAGTTTGCTATCCTGTTTTCTTCTCTATTTTTAGATATTCATTATATATCAGGTTATTAAATTGTTACATATGTTACAAAAGGGTTTTTTACATTTGTCATTTATCTTTTTGTTCTGCTTGTGAAGGTTTCCTCCCTTTTTTTTTTCATAAAGTTTTTTATTTGATGTGGTGAAATTTACCAGTCTTTCCTGTTGCTGTATCTAATTTTGCCTGTGATTAGGAAAGTTTTCCCCCTTCTCTAATTTAGGAATTCTCCAACTATTTCTCCTACCACATATATGATACAATTTTTTTACATCTAAATGTCTGATCTTTTTGAAAGTTATTTGTGGAACAGATCTAGAGTTTATCTTTTTCCTTATTAATATCCAGTTATTTAAGCATTATTAAAAAGTTCTTGTCTTTCTCCCTGTTTTGAGACACCTTTCATGTATACTAAATTTCCAAACCCACTTGTTAGTTTCTCAGTTGGGTTTCACTGTCTTTATTCTTAATTATCAACAGTTAAATTTTATAAAAGTTTTATAACAATTTAATATCTGATGTGATTACCCTCGACTCTTTCTTTTTCAAGGCTTTCTATGCTTTTCTTTCTTTGTTTTTCCCTTTGTAATCAATTTCTGCTGTGGTTTTTAAATGTTTTTCAGAAGCTCTTTTAAGAGAGGAAGGGAAGGGAAAGGAAGGGGAGAAGAGGAAGGGAAAAAAGAAGGAAGTAATTGACTCCTGTCTAGATTTCTAGGGAATCTCCTTTTGGGATTGAATTTGGGGGTATACATTTTGGAAAAGCTTTACAACTAATTGTGATAAATACCTTTTTAAAAAGTCCTGTAGGGGCTGGAGAGATGGCTCTGTGGTTAAGAACACTGGTTTTTGCAGAAGACCCGGGTTCGAATCCCAGAACCCACATGGCAGCTAGCAACTGTCTATAACTCCAGTCCCAGGGGATCTGAAAGCCTCTTCTGACCTCCGCGAGCATTGCACATCATGGGTGCACTTACCTACATGCAGGCAATACACGTATACACATAAAATAAAATAAAATTAGCTGGGCATGGTGGCACACACCTTTAATCCCAGCATTTGGGAGGCAGAGGCAGGCGGATTTCTGTGAGTTCAAGGCCAGCCTGGTCTACATAGTGAGTTCTAGCACAGCTGGGGCTACACGGAGACCCTGTCTCAAAAAGACCAAAAAAATAAATAAATGAAAAAATAAATAAAATTACAAAAAAGTCCTGTAGAACATAGTATTAAATTGTAATTCCAGACTGTCTTATGACTTGTTTCCTTACATATTCTGAATCAGTTAATGACTCAATGACTCTAGCATTGACCCCTCCACTCTTTCCTTGCCTTGTCATTAGTCACCAAATTGAAAATTGTCCTCGATATCTGACCCTAAGAGTCCAGTGCTACTATCTTTTATCACCTTTTTTTTTTTTTTTAATGGACTGCTTATTTCATTTTATTTATTGTGATAGTCTTGCTATGTAGCCCAGGCTGGCCTCAAACTCGTGGACTTGTGAGGATCCTTCTACCTCAGCCTCCCATGTCCTGGAATTACAAGCCAAAATCATTATACTAGGCTAGTGCCCTGTTAACCAATCTTTTCATACTATAGACTATCATTTGCACTGCCTGTGTAATTATTGTTCCTTTAAATCAAGGTCAATCATGTTAATCCTTTACTAACATTTGTTGGCTCTCAATAAACTCAGTGCACCTTACCCTAGTGCATTAGGCCTTTCAGTCTTAGATCCCAGTCTCTTGTGATTTTGACTCCTATCATGCCACCCCTGTCATTTCTTCATCCCTCACATTGAATATTCCTATTAAAGTTAATTTCTTACAGTGAATGAACAGCAGGCTAGTAGCTACATGTATTTATACTTTGGTTCTTTCTCTTAGAATACCTCCCTGTCCCCATCCCCTGACTTCTGTCAGGTGGGAACTTAGGAGACTCAGTTCAAATGGAGTTGTTAATAAAGACTTTTACATCTCCTGGTCATCTTTATTTTCACAAAACTTACTTGTATCTTTATGTGATTTATCCCTCAGGAATTTCAAAGTGAGAAAGTGAGTCTTCATGTTTCTGTAGTCTCTAGTATAGTGCATAGCTTATAGCAAGCATTCAAATGTTTGTTCAATGAAAGAAAACAAATAAAGCTTCATTAGTCTGTAGTGGTTGAAACAAACAAGATATGACAGTGGACAGTTTGTTACATTATTGAGAGCTTTTGTTTGTTTTTCTTTGTTGGAATATTCTTTACTCTTTGAGGAACCACTAACAGGATTCATTGTAACAAGTTCAATATCTCTCTATCTCTTCCTTGCTCCTAAAAATAGATGTTGCTTTATAATTATTAAGATTAGAAAAGATCTCCTTGATCATTAATTCTTTCATAATTGTGTACATGATTAAGTGCTAATTTAGGTGATCTTGGGTAGAGAACTAAGTGCTGTAGTGATGGAATTATTTTATAATGCTACTCATTATTTTATCTCATTTTCCTCAATTCTGATTATGTTCTAATTGTTGAAATGATCAAATGTGACAACATGAAAAAGGGAAGAATGATATTAACAAAAAAACAAAGCACAACTTTGTAAGAGGGTGTCAAGTACTTGGAGTAATCTATTTCAAAAATTTCTAGTACATTACTATTTTAAAATATCAGTTTAAAAGTATAGGCTAAATTTGATAAAGTATTTAATTTCCAAATAGCATGAAAAACTCCAAAGCTGTATTTGAATATAAACAGAAATCTTTCTATTATTGAGTTAATATAACATAAAAATTCATTTATAACTTTAGGTGTCTATAGTTTTCATTTACAAATGATTGTTATTGACTGATTTTTACCCAACTTTATTTTTGAGAATATTACAAAAGTATTTCCCGAATTATACAGAGAGCCCTTGAACCGCATAAATATAATTTTCAAATGTTCTAAAAAGACACTAAAATAAAATTCAGTATTGCCACCTTCATCCTATGTTTAAACTTTTTCAAGATGATGATGCTTATCTTGTTTAAGTCACTTAACAGTTAAAGTTATCATACAGTTAAAGATAAGACAACTTGGTTAGTGGTAGCTTTACCTTAAAACTACATATGTCTACTTTTTAAAGTTTGATCTATAGTTTTACAATCATTCAAGGGACTGATACATTTTTATACAGTAGCTAGTTGATTATTCATATATCTATTTTTTGTTCATTAGGCATATTTCCAAAATTTAATTTTAATAACATTTTCTCCCCACAGCTTTTTTTTTTTTTTCTCTTACTTTGGGACTATCTTGCGTTCTGCTTTTTGAGTCTAACATGCACAAATTCTTGACATATTAGCTTGTAGGTTTAAACACAATTCCGAGTTTATGAACTTAAAGTTGATGGGGATGGCTGACCTATGTTCATTATTAGTTTACCTTATAAAAAATTTAAATGTTCCGTGTTTTTATCCTATGAAAAGTGACAAAAGCCAAGCAATCTAAATTATATATCCTATGAAGCTCATTGTTTGGGAAACCAATGTTTCATCTATAAACCAAAGTTTACATTAAAATATTCTAAGAATAAAAGATTAGACTGTATTTACATGAAATATGAAAACGAGAAATATTCTTAGTTACACAAGTTACAGTCCACCACTTATCTGTATTCCAGGAAAATTGTATCTTAAGAGAACTCAGAAAAGCAAGACAACTTGAAGTCAGTTGTTTTCTTATACTTTTAACTAGAAAAAGTGTCAGTAGTGGATGTTAAAATATCAACATCCTAACTTTATATACAGAAACATCACTAAGTTCCATTGTTTACATCTAAATATTTCAGGACTGACCACCATTAAAGAATAACAAAAGAACTTTTTGACTGTGACTTGAGATCCCAAGCTACATGTTGTCATTCAGACTTGTATTTTAATCTATTTTTCTTTTGGAACATTATTAGTAAATTTTGAGATGGTGGATTGTTGACCTAGTGATACATGTATAGAGCTTGGCCTCTGAGTTAATTAAATATGAGTTAATAATATATTATAAGGAAATTATTGTCTTTATTACAGTTATTAGATAGTTACTCAAATTATAGCTTGAAAGGAATGCAGAGCATGGAAAACTCGGGATTAAATTATGTATTTGAACCTTAGGCCAGCGTTTACTATAGAGACAGTTTGCTGCTAAAAGAGAAATTGTATGTCACTGAAATTAAATGCTTTTCTGGGGATGGAAGATTCCACTTTTTAATGAAATTACTGAGTGTGGTGTAGTGAAATGATTAAAATCTGTATTCCGGGAATGTGGCAGGGAAAAAAAAATCAATAAGTGCTAGCACAGCTTTGCTGCTCAATGTGAATCCTAAGAATGAAATAAACTATTACAAAAATAATAATTAAAAACATATCAGCACATTAATTTATTTAGCATCAGTCTCCTGAGACATCGTCGTCACTAATTTTTAGCATACATTTTACTATGTAATGAGCAGCCTTCTTTTGAGATACCCCCATTAGACAGGCAGTATTGCTGCCCTTCCCCCAGTGCTCCTGCCTTGCAATCATTGTACTTGCACTTATTATGTTACAAATGACCGAGGTAAGGCTGACATTCTCAGTGCATGCAAAAAGACCTAGTCTGCCAGCTTTTTTTTCTTCCTAATGAAGCAGCTTTGTGAAATCTCCCCATGTGTTAATACTAATGAAGATCCTCCAGCACAATTAAAATCACAGCCAGTGGTTGAGGAGGAAACATAAAACAATGGCATCTTTTAAGATACATCTAGCCACATGTATGCATAAAAATACATATATGGTCAAATTATTCTTTATAGCTATTTTTACATGCTCTTCATCCTGAAAATTAAATTATGAAATTTGTTAATTATATAAACTTTGAGACTTTAATGTGTTTTTAAGGGCGGAGGGAAAAAACCCACCTTAATGTTTTTAAAAAATTACCTTCATTGGTAAGAAAGTGTTACCAAGGCTGATATTTCTTTTCTTAATCGTTTTTAGGACGCTGTGGGTAGACTTTGTAGGGGGGAACGGGGTTTACTTTACCTTTAGTTTAACTTGATTGGATGAGGGGTGTGGGAATGGGGAAGGTTAAAAATTGAGTTAAGTTGGTTGAGATTCTGGGGGTCGAATAGTGTACTGCGTGTATAAAGATGTGAGTTACTGGGCTGCTCTTACAACCTGATCTTTTAAAGTGTTCAGTTCCTACAATTAACTAGCTGCTTTTTAAAATCTCCGAAACTAGAAATAAATAGAAATTACGGTTTACAATTTGTACGTAAACTTTAAAACGACTATTTAAACGTCTTTCATTTAAATTTTGACTCCGTGCATAAACATTACAGCCAGTTTAATTAGCCCGTGGAAAGAAAAGCATTATACCTTGGGATCGTCTTGCGGTCTGCTTTTTGAGTCCTAACATGCACAAATTCTTGGCATATTAATTTAGTTCGTGGGCTTAAACAGTATTCCCAGTTTATGAACATTAAAGTTGGTGGAGATGGCT
Source organism: Nannospalax galili (assembly GCF_000622305.1). Taxonomy (NCBI): domain Eukaryota; kingdom Metazoa; phylum Chordata; class Mammalia; order Rodentia; family Spalacidae; genus Nannospalax; species Nannospalax galili. The sequence continues at coordinate 16,614 of NW_008331545.1, forward strand.
GACCTGTGTTCTCTATTCGTTTACGTTTTAAAAAAAACTTGTGTTCCCTTTTTTTCCCTCTCTGAAAAGCAAAACAAAAAAATTTAAGTTTCTTAACTTTTTCCTGGGACGAGGAGCGGAACAAACTCAAAGATACAGTATTCTTGGAATGAAGAAGCAGCCCCCTCCCTTGGCTCCTTTAGGAGCTGATAGGTCATTTATTATTGGAACTGAAATGGTATAAACAATTCTCTCTCTCCTTTTTTCCCTTGTTAACAGCAACTTTCATTGTTAGAGAGAGAGGAGAGAGAGAGAAGCCTTGTTGGTTGACGTCACTTGGTTCATGAAGCCTTCGCCTAGAAGTGAAGCTGCTGAACAAACCTTGAGAAGAATCATCTCCTGCTTCAATCTGCTGCTGGATAGGAACTAATCAGAGAGAGAGCGGCGGAAGAAGGAGACGGAGGGAGTCAGGGCTTTCCCGATCACAAACCTCACGTCCACTCCAACTCCGTAGACTTTTCTTGGAGAAATTATAACAGAAATAAGGAAGCGGTGGGGATTCCAAAAGCTTAACCTTCATCTGGGGAAGGCGAAAATCCCATCCACCGTAACTCTCAGTTCGAAAGTAGAGGTGAGTTTGAGCCGCTGGGGTGCGAGAGGTGCGGGTGAGATGGGAATTCCAAACAGTGTGAAGCCGGGAGCGAAGCCCGCGGCATCGGGGAGCCGGGCTGCCGCAGCAGAACTCGGAGCCGCCCGCCGCTGTTTACCCTCGCCGCTCGGTGTGTCTCTTTTGTTGTGCGGGCTGCGACGCTAGGGTGGCTGTGAGGTCCCGAGTGGAGTTCGGGGAGGAGGGCGATGAGACGCGGTCCCGGGTGGGCGTTGCGGGGGGGGTGCGGTCTCGGGAGAACGGAAACTTTATTCTGAGCTCCGGCGCGGGACTTCGGGGAGTCGGGCCTCGCTCCCGCGGCAGCCGCGTCCCCCCATTGTGCCGGCCGTTCTCGCCGCCCGGCCTCGCGGCGCCCTCCTCTTCCGCCCTCTCAGTCGCCCAGGCCGCCTTGGCCACCCGCGCCCCGCGGCCAGCTTCCCGGTAGCCCCCCGGCCCAGCCCGCCCCGGCCTGCCTGCCTCCGCCCCCTCGCCGCCAGCTCCAGCCCAACGGCGGGTCTCCCGCCGAGTCGCGCGGCCGCCGACTTTCCAGAGGCCAGCGATGGGGGGGGGGGGGGGG
>NW_008331545.1:17854-30486 GCF_000622305.1 Nannospalax galili
CCCGCACAATCCCAGCCCCGGCCTCCGCTGCTATCCGCAGTCCCGCGCCCTCCCCTCCCCTCCCCCTGCCGCTGCCTGGCCCGGCCCCCCTCCCCTAAAGTAGTTCCCCGAACCCCGGAATTGGGGTTTGGAAAGGGAAGGAAGTACTTAGAGTCAGAGCTGGCCCTGCCGTTTGCGAGATTGCTCTCCATCTCCCACTCCCTCACTATTTATCTTTTGTGTGTTGTTTCCTTATAGAGAAGCAGCTGCAGCTCTTGGCCGAGTTGTTGAAATTTATCCCTTTGTGTATATTACAATATCCTCCATTTTTCCCCCTGCCCTCTAAACAACAAGCGTTTCGCCATCTTGGGCAATTTTTATTCCCGTCTCGCTCCCTTTTTTTTTTCTTTTTTTTAATATTTTGAGGAAGGGAAAGAAGCTACAGAAAGGCAGAGAGTGTCTGGGTAGGCTCAAAGTTTAGGAAGGGTTCAGGGGGTCATGTGACGTCATGTAAACTTTATCAAGAAATTTTCCCCAAAGAATTTTTGGTCAGTTTTTCCCCGTTTTACAGAAGCGTCTAGCGATAAATTCTGTGGTTTTTATTTATTTATTTATTTTGCAGGATCACAAAATATGTTTAATGTTTGGTAACAAGTGGAAGGTTTTTTGTTTTAATGATAGAAACTTTTATTCTATTTAGTATTCATCTTTTTTTGTGCATAATAGTGTTTATTCTTTAAGTATTTCGAATATATTCCTTTCTTGGTGTCATGATTTTTAAAAATTTAGCTTAGCTAATATTTACATATACATTACATTATATACATTACTTATACATAACATTACATATACATTACTTAGATTTTGTACCACCCACTTTTAATTAAATGAGCTATTTTTTGAGTATTTACTTATATTTAAAAAACTTGAAAATACCTCGAGGTTCTTGACACTTTTACTGTTTAGGAACAAACATTAATGTCAAACGATTGGCAAAAATGTGTTTAGTATACAGAAGGCAGAATTGACTTTTAAAGGTAATTTGTAATCTCTAGTTATAAAGTATCTAGTTATATAAATCTAGTTATAAAGTATCAGCTGTCATAAAAAATGATAAAACTAGTATTTTAATTTGTCTAAAATAGTTTCTCTTAAAAAAGTTGAGCTGGTCACATGACCATACTTAATGGTACATTCACTGATAGTATATAAATAAGAGGCACAGCAAATTGAATGTGAACGTGTAATTCTGACTCTAGTAGTCACTTTCAGTCAGCATATTTACATCTCTTCTAACAAGGACATGAAACTCTCTGTATTTAATTTGCATTCTCTTTGTCTTCTGGATTGGGGAAAAGCACTGACTACAATTAATTTTTTTTAAAGCTCATAGAAAAATTCCAAATACATTGGGAAGGTTTGTCTAATATGGGAAAGCTTACATTATAAATGTTGTGTTTTAAATTTCTGTAGCAGTATTCTTTGATGTTTTCTACTATTTATACAGGATTTGCTGTATGTACAATGCTATGTAGAAATCTTGACTGAAATGAAGGTCTGTCATTTATGTGAATTGGAGGTAGGTGGAAAATGTTTAAATAGTTAAAAGCACATAGAACAGATGGTTCTAAATTATACATGCAACAAAGGACTAGAAGATTTGGCAGATTATAAATGGCAAGCAACAGAGGATAAGCAGTTTAAGAAAATGGTAGTTAAGTACACTGATGTCTCACACCTATTGTAAACACTGTACATATTGTCACTGTGCCCTGTAATCAGGAACTCAAGATAACCTTAAGGCACGTATGTCTCAGAAAAAGTAAGATTTTACAAATATCTGAAACAAATGGTTGGATATAAAATTATTTTAAGCTATGGTAACAAAGAATTATATATTTTCTTAGGAAATCAGATTGCATGCTTTAAAAATAGGAACTTCTTTACAAGAATTTAATGTTGTGTTCATATAATGTTTAAAGATTAATACAATTAGGTATGTATTTTAAAATCCAGATAATTGTATCTGTATAGTTATTGTATATTAAGCTATTGTATATTAAGCTATATATTGTATATATTTACTGTATTAATGTAGTACATTAGCTGTTAGTGTTGGAAATAAATTTCTTACAATACTGTTGATATTAATTACTTTAAATATTATGGAATAAAAGGATGTATTTCAGTTTTGATATTTAAGATTTTTATATAACCCCATGATAATGACTTGGTTTACATCTTTAAGATTAAATATATTATGTAGTTCTTGTTTTTCTGGAAGAACCTGAGTATAATTTAGCATTTTCAAAAAATTTAGAATATCTTAAAATACTGAACTTTGCAGAAATTGTTTTCAGTTTATATAAGCCATTCATTTAAAATGTATATAAGCAGTAATGGAAAACTTGGAATTTTAATTCTGTTGCCCCTTTTCCCATTTCTTTGTTTGCATGTTTATTGTAGAATTGCAGTGTTAAGGAGCAGATGTTTTGCCAAACATCCTGATGTGTTGCTTTTTCTTATGGGAGTGCATAACTGTTCCTTCTGATGCATCAACATGACAGCTGGTTGATTTCATGGAGCTGCTAAGAAGCCATTAGTGGTGTCATTGAATTGAAACAGAACAGTCACTCCCAGCTTGAACTGCAATTGTTAATGTCTTTGTTGCTACTTTTGTGTTACTATATAAGATGTGGGATACCACCGTTGCATGGAGGCTAAGGATTTCTGTTTTATCTCATTGAATTAGTGGAAGTAGTACCATAGAGCATGATTTCTTGTAGGTTTCAAGGTTTCTCAAAGAAAGGGATTTTAAATTGTACTTTTCAGTTTTTGAACTTATCCTCCTTAGAAAACTACAGAAAGAAGAAATAGAGTATAAGGCAAACAAAGTATATGGTGATTTTTGACCCCTCCCCCAAAGAAATTACGGTATCAAGGTTCAGTGATTTTTCTTTTTAAATATACTTAATTTCCTGAGGGATTAATAAAATTATTTAGTTAAGAATTTGGGAGGGGGTTGGTTTCATAAAATTAAATATTTTGTGCAATAAAGCCAAAATATTGTACTTTATTTGATAAATAGTGACTCAACTGGCTTAATGTTTCTTTAAACTTTTATGGTGGGAGATAATCAGAAAAATAATTATTGGAGAAATAGGCTCTTTTGCTTTAATTTTCTAATAAGGTAAAATACTGTTTAAAAATTCTTACAAACTATTATCGAAATTATTCTTTTGGTAGCTAGTTAGTGATTTTTTTTAAAACTAAAATATTTTTATATTCAAATAACATTTTATTTTATTTTGTTTTTAGAGCTAGGGTCTTGCTGTATAGCCCCTGCTGGCTTCCATCATGCAGTCCTGTCCTGGCTTTCTGAGGGTTGGCATTACAGGCCTGCACCACAATGCTCTGCTTAGAACTTTCATGCATAGTTTCAAGTGTTTCTGTAGTATAAAGTGGTGTCGTCCCATTGGTGTGGGTTTTGTACTTTTTTATTTGCATAGTTTTGTTAGGAGGAAGAAAGGTGAGAAGGAGAAAAGAAGGAGTAGCATCAACAGATAAAGGCACATTAAAAAAAAACTGAAAAGAATTTAGGATGATATGATTTTAGAATGCAGTGTAGTTTATTATTTCATTGACCGTTTTAGTCCCGATATTTATTGATTTTTTTTTCAATTTAGATCTTTAAGTATATTAGAAATTTAAAAACTCTTCAAAGAGCATTAAATCTATATTTTAAATAATTTGCTTTCAAAAATAGACACATAAAATGTGAAATTGATCTTTGAAATACATAATTTGCTAAAGTAAATCCTGTTAAAAATTAGACTTCCTACATATGAACAGATTTTCAACATGTATGTTTATGGAGAGCCTTTGCTTTTAAGTCACTCATTACTGTCAGTAAAACCATTTATGTAATAAAGTTCCTTAAAAAGAACACTTTTTTTTGGTTGTTTGAGCCAAACAACCAGCCAGCCTGGAACTTGGAACTTGATATAGAGACCAGGCTGGACTCAAACTCACAGAGAGGTACACCTGCCTCTGCCTCCTGAGTGCTGGATTAAAGTCCTGAACCATACATACATCTGCTGACTGACTCACTTTTTAAAAATATTTACTTGTCTTTTTTAAATTATGTGTCTGTGGGGAGGCTTGGCATGTGAGTGCAGGAGCCCATAGAGGTCAGAGGTGTCAGATCCCCCTGGAGCTGGAGTTACAGGGTGTTGTGGGTCACCTGACATAGGTGCTGGGAACAAAACTCAGGTGCTTTGCAAGAGCAGTCTACACTCTAACTAAGTCTTTTCAGCCCTGTGACTCCCTTTTTAATGAGCATATATATGCATCACATATTTGTGTCAAGGAGGATATTTATACAAACCGAATTATGGCAAAATGAGTTGTTTATTAAATTATTTAAAAAGAACTCTCAATGTTTAGTCCAATTTTAGAGATCACATGGTAGTACCTGTAAGCATGACTTTGTTAAGGGAGAATAATTCTGGACAGAACGTTCTGTATGATTATAAACTTTGAGTCATAAGGTTTATTTGTTGACCGTGTTACTTTGAAACTATGAGTAATAAATATATTTCATTTGCAAATACGTAAGGAGTTATAAAATATTGGGAACATCTGCTGAAAGTAGGAAAATTTAATGAATTTACATTATTTTTAAGCCTATTTTGAGGGTTCTCTGATTTGTAGGAAATTATAGAGTTGAGATATAAAACAATACTACAAATAGGTTAAACTTATAAGTTGGTATTCACAATGTACTTTTTAAAAAAATATTTTATTACTTTTATGTGTATGAGTGTGTTTCCTGTATGTATGTGAGTGCACCTGTGTTGTGCAATGCCTCAGAAGTCAGAAGAAGGCTTGGGATTCCCCTGGAACTGGAGTTAAGGACGGTTCATAGCTGCCATGTGGGTGCTGGGAATCGAACCCAGGTCCTCTGCAAGAGCAGTCAGTGCTCTTAACCTCTGAGCCATCTCTCCAGCCCCCACAATGTACTTTTAAGTTGTAAGTCAAACACCCAGTTTTATAAAGTAATAGGATTTTATAAAAAAAGAGATTAAAATTGTCTTAATTCCACATATTGAATTTTCATATTTTCTTAAAATTGTTTTTAAAATAGTTTTTATTATACAAAATTTTGTTATGTGCTTTGCCTTTTGGATGCTTTTCATTCAAATAAAAATTGAGTTGTGAACATAATAGCAGTGAAAGTAGCATATAGATAAGAACCATTAGTAATTTTATTTACATCCATGTATATATAAGAAAAAGAAGCATTTAGTTTGAAGATAATTGTTGCACTGGTACTTCACCTATGTGTACACATAATTGTGTTTTGGTTTTTTGGTTTTTTTCTTTTTTTTGTTGTTGTTTTTTTCTGTTTTCTCTTCTTAACACTTTTCCACAAACATGCACTCATTAATCAGTGACCGTGCACTCCTGCTGAGGGCAGAGAGGTTCATCAAATTGGCAGTCAGTTTGGTGTAAAGAACGGTGTACTGAAGCTCTTAACTCACTGGGACATAAATAAATCTAAGGTCTTTGTATGCAAACCCTGGAGGTTAATACTGTATAATTCAATGTCCTGTCTTTGTTTTTATGATTGATGTTTTTAAATGTTTCAAGCTTAGTGCAAGTCTTCTAAGTAGATGAGGTCTGATTATCTGATTGGCTATAGTAAGAAAGCATTAGGTTGTCAGAAGGACTTTTGAGTATGCTGCAGAGATTTTTATTTTTTTCCCCCCTGCAAGATCATTGTCATATTGCCTGAGCTGTTATAGGAATGTACCAATGATTGACATTCCCTGCTGTGATAATGGACCTAGTGCATGAAATGCCAATAGTTTGGTCCTATTTGTTCGGAAGCTTACTGCTATTTGTATCCTTAACAGAGCTAACATGTAGAACAAGCAAAACTACTGGGGTTTCTCTGTAGAAATAGTGCTGGGATTTGGCTTTAACATGAATTGGTTGCATATTCATAATTTAAGAACAGCTGGTTACAGCAAGCACATAGTCATTTGCAAGCTATTATAAACCATTCCACTCACACACATGCAGCCTGTGCTTGGTGGTTTTTTTTTTTTTTTTTTTTTTTTTTTTTTTTTTTGGTTTCTCCGCAAATCTGGTCACTGCTGCTACAGAAGCTCTTCATTTTAGCTGTGTTTGCAAGACAGAACAGCTTCGATTTTAAATACAGTATTTAAGCCAGATTCTGAGACTAATGAAGAACGTTTGAAAGAAATAAGTGTAAAAGGTCATATTTTACCTGCAATATATGTAATCTTGGCTAAAACGCATCAGCCAACTGAAAACCTAGATTATACAACTGTAATTTTTGGAAGTAATGTTTTATAATTTTATTCATAGATAAATAATAGAATTGATTTTTACTTGATCATTTTGTTGTTTTTATTCTTATTAGCTACATATGGTTTCGGAAACCATAGATTGGTATTAATTAGCCTGTAAAATAACGTCTATTAGCTTATAAACTGTGTATAGAAAGATAGAAAGGCACATTGACAGGACTTTATAACTGGATTAAAGTAATGCAAAAGCTACTCTACTTTTCTGCTCTGGGGGGTCACTTACAGTATTGAAAGGTACTTATTAGTTTAGCAATAATAGCTTTCTGTATGTTGTCAGTACTAGCTGCAAAGAGAGAAAAGAGAACCCCAGTATTCCAAGCTTTTAATAATGGTGGGAAGAAAATATATTAAATGCTTTCGACATTCTTTTAGAATGACAGGGAGCTATGCTTTGATTTGTGTATGTTAAAATAAGTGCACACATGAGGGATTTATGATGATACCTTTATCCTGAGCTTTCCACACAATATGGTGGTGTGTTCACACATGTGCATGCACATGTGTTTGTCCCCATGCCCGAATGACGAAGTAGCTCTCAGCACTTCAAGGTTGAGGAACAGTCCTAAGAGTGCATTTTACTCTTTTTGACTTCACAAATGACTGGGTATGTTGGTAATAAAACAGAATATATGGCTAAGTTTAATCTAGCTGATAGTAGGTTGTCCTTTTTTTAAAATAATAAATTCAAAGGTTATTAAAGGACAAGGTGTTACATTTTAGTTTAGAGTTGCATAGGACCATAATTTTACGCAGTTAACATGGTATCATTTAGGTTACATTAGTCATTTTTGAACTATTCTATGCCCTTTCTTTCTTCCCCTTTTGACAAGTGTCCTTTCAGATAACTCTCTGTTCATTAGTATCTTATCAATGAAATGCATAAACAAGGAAAATAGAAGGAAGAATTTTTTTTTTTTTTTTGTTCCTAGGGATTGAGCCCAGGGTTCAGGTGAAGTAAAGTTTGATGTCTAGTTTTTTTCTACTTTTTGATAGTCCAGATGGAGAGTTTTCCTTAGTTTCACTGAAATAAAGGTTTGGAACTTTGTCTTTAGTTTTTATTATAACACATAATTTTATTTAGAAAAGAAGAAGGGTAATGGGATGAATTTTTTGCATATTAGGAACCCAGTAAAATAGAAAATTTAGTATTCATTTGAAAGATGAATCAATTCATCAGTCAGAATAGAAGTTTAAGAGACTTAGTACACTCTTATAATAGGGAAAAGAGGGGTCAGCAACTTTATTTCTTGCAGTTTATTTTGAGTGCTGTGTCTAACATGCATTTGAAGAGATATGGATAAAAGCTTAATGGAAGTTCAGAATACAGGTCACACAGATGACTCAGGGTAAAAGCTCTTGCTGTGCGAGCCTAGCAACCTGAGTTGCTATTGAAGTCAGGTGATTCTATGTAAAAAGTCAGATGCAGTGGTATGTGTCTGTAATTCGAGCACTCGTGTAGCAAGGTGGGAGGTGGAGACAGTTCTGGAATCTTGTTTACACAGCACATTAGTAGAAACAAGAGAGACCCTGCCTCAAAAAGAAGGTGGGAGGAGGAAACCAACTCTCAACAGTTGCCTTCTAAAAAAAAAAAAGCCTGCATTCACATGCACACATACAGAAATCTTTGAAAAATCAGAATAGGAGAGAGGTGGCTTCTGGTTGAAATAATTTTAAAAGGCTCTTTGGTTTAGTTAGCACTAAATTAGATCAAGAAAAATGAGTAAACTCTGAATATTCAGAGAACAGGAAGAAAAAGGTCCAACAAAAACATGTCAGTATGAGCCCCCTGTCAAACACATATATTAAAGAGATTCCACTAGGAATCTGGGAGTAGTTCTGAAATTTATTTTTAAGATCATCTCAACGTAAACCTTTCCCACTAGAAGCACCACATCATGGGACCTTTCTTTCTCCATGCTTTCAAACTGACTGGCTTTCTCTGAAGAAAGTAGGTTAATGAGTTTCAAATCATCCATTCATTGATGGGCTAGTTTGTAGAGGCCAGGTTAAAAGCCACAGGACTGCCCTTTCTGGTCAACGGTTTTCAAATCTTTGGATGTGATTAACCAGAGTTCCTCCCTTTCCTTTTGGATCTCCTCTGCTTGAGAGAGAGAGAGAGAAAGAGAGAGAGAGAGAGAGGAGAGGGAGGAGAGAGAGGAGAGAGAGTTGAGAGAGGGTCTTTCTGTAGACCCAGCTATCCTAGAACTCACTATGTAGACCAAGCTGTCCTCAATCACACAGAGATTGTCCTTGCCTTCAAGTGCTGGGGTGAAAGGCATGTGCCACCACACCCACTGTGAATATTTTTCTTAAATTCTACTGATGATACCTGTGAAGAACATGTATTTAGTGAAGAGTTATTTCTCATGTCCTCCTCCTCCACTTGGTGGTGACAAGCTAACTTTCCAAGGGAATTTGATGGTATCTGCTTGAGAAACATTTTCCTTTCTTTTGGGCAAGACTAACTGAATGATCCTTCATAGATACCCATAATGACAAAAGACAACAAAACTCATAGTTCTTACTTTGAGTAGCACCAATACTGAATTTCACTAAAAATGGACATCTCATTAAAAATAGAGAATAGCCAGGCATGGTAGTATAAGCCTTTAATTCCAGCACTTGAGAGGCAGAGGTAAGTGAATCTTTGTGAGTTCCAGGCCAGCCTGGTTTACATTGTGAATTCCAGGCTAGCCAGGGTTAAGAGTGAGACTTTGTTGAGAGAAAGAGAGAGAGACAGGGAGAGGAGAGGAGGAGAGGGGAAGGGAGGGAAGGGGAGGTGAGAGGAGAGGAGAGGAGAGGAGAGGAGAGGATGAGATAGTTTAGCGACTGAAGGTTCCCACCACCAAATCTGATGTCCTGAGTTCAATCCCCAGGACCCATATTGGAAGGAAAGAACCCATTCCTTCAAATTGTCCTTTGACCTCCACCTTTGTGCCATGGAACATGTGTGCACATACATATGTATACACATGCATGCATAACAGAATAAGTAAAATGTAATTAAAAGGCTTTTAAATGGCATGAAAAATGCAAATAATAAAACATTCAAGCACAAAAGGTATAAAAAGAGGTTGTACACAATCTTTTGACCAGTAGATACCGGAAGAGAACATGTAATTACTTTGGACAGTGAGGTGAAAGCGCTCTTTACCCTTCCCCTTCCAAAAAGCCTCTTGATAGGTATATTTGCTAAAACTCACAAAACAGTAGAATTGCTTTGGTAACTGTAAATGTTTTTGTATTATTTGTGAAATGGGAAGATAGGGAAAAGGGCTAAATACAATGTGACTAGAATTTCACATTTATTTATTTTATTTATTTTTATAGTTCAAGTTGGCCTCAAATTCACTATGCAGCCCAGGCTGGCTTCAAACTTAACCATCCTCCTGCCTCAACTTGAATACAGAAATTTACTTTTTTTTTGCATAGTGAAGTGTTCAATGTGAGTGAGTCCTTGCACACACGTGATATGTGTGGAGGTCAGAGGACAACTCTAGCTTCCACCTTATTTGAGACAAGGTCTCTTATTCACTGCTTCAAACACCAAGCTAGCTGGCCTTGCGGCTTCCAGGGATTCTTCTGTCTCCTCCTCTTATCTTACTATGTAGGAGGGCCATTATTACAGACACATGCTGAGTAAAAATGTTGTGAAAGAGGAAGAAGAAAGTTTGGAATATAAAGCAACTTGGAAAAGAATAAATATTTTAAAGAGACTATTGAAGAATGATTTTGGATACTCATTTTCTTAATCCCAGCTATACTTAGTAAATCTACCGAGGAAATTTTCATTCCAAACATATTATATGTAATGGACACATTTGAGGTATAAGAAAAGTCTGTATTGGTATTAACATGTTTATTTTCACTTAAAATTTTTCAATTAATGTATGTTATATAAAAATCAATGGGTTAGGGCTGAAGAGGTGGGGCAGTCGTTAAAGGCTAAGCCTAACAAAGCATCTAAATAAATGAGTTTAATCATGACATTTTCATGCATGTGTGTGATATATCGTGCTCATCTTAACCATGTACATTACCGTCTCTTATTCTCCTCACTCCTCATGTTGGTCCTTTTCCTATAATGTATAACCCCCTTTTACGCCTTTAAAATTTTTATTTTAAAATATATTTCTCAGTATTTGGGGGACGGTATTTGGGGTTCACTATTGTAGTCCAGGAGTGCCTGGAGCTTACCCTGTAACCCATGCTTTTCCTACCTCTGATTTCAGAGTGCTGAGATTACAGGTGTGTATCATTCACATTTGTGTCTCATGCCTATTTTAAAAAATGTACAGTTTGTATATAAAAAAAATGCAACTTTTTTCCTAAATTTGGTTTAATTCACTTAATATGGTCCCCAGTTTTATCCATTTTTCTGTGACATGCTTTTGTTCTTTATGACTGAATAATATACCATTGTGTAGATATACCACATTTTCTGTATTCATTCACCAATTTAAAGGCATGTAAGCTGACTCTGTAATATGGATATTTTGAGTAGTGCCATGATAAACTTAGGTGCACAGCTATCTCTATTGTTTGTGAACATTGATTCCTTTGAGTGTATGCTCAGGAATGGTATAGATAGATCTCATGGTAGGTTTTTCCTTTATTTTTTTGAGGAACCTCCATAGTAATTTTCATAGTGACCATTAATTTATATTCCTACCAACATTGTATAAGAGTTCTGTTTTCCTTCATCCATGCCAGCATTTGTTTTTGTGTTCCTGGTGATAGTTATGCTGACTGTGATGAGATAGAATCTCAATTTAGTTTTTATGTGCATTCTCTAATGCTAAACTTGTTGAACGTGTTTTCATACATTTATTTGGTTATTTTGAGTGAACCGTCTAGTCAGTTTATTTGCCTATCTGTGTGTGTGTGTAAGTGCTCTCCACCTTGGTTTTTGAGACAAGATCTCTCACTGGAACTTGTGGCTTGAAAATTGGACTAGACTGGCTAGCCAGCCAGCCACAGGGATCTGCCTGCCTTTTTCTCCCCAGTGCTAGTGTTATAAGCATGCTCTACCATACCTAGCTTTTCATATTGGTTCGAGCTTGAGCTTAGGTCCTCATGCTTGTGAGGGCAGCACTTTACTCTCTGAGCTACTTCCCTAGATCCCATTTGCCCATTTATTAATTGTATTATTTGTTCTTTTGCTGTTTGCTTTCTTAAAGTTTTTATATATTCTGGCTACTAATTCTCTGTCAGGTGAATAGCTGGCAAGGATTTTTCTTAAATCTTGTGTCTGTCTCTTCACTCTGTTTTTTTGCCTTCTTTATTTCTAATTTGATATATTCTCTTTTTAAATATTTTATTATTTTTATTTTATGTGTATGCGTGTATTGCCTGCATGTAGGTATGTGCACCCGTGTCGTACAATGCCCGCAGAGGTCAGAAGAGGCTGTCGGATCCCCTGGGACTGGAGTTACGGACAGTTGTTAGCTGCCATGTGGGTGCTGGGATATGAACCCAGGTCTTCTGCAAGAACAACCAGTGTTCTTAACCACTGAACCATCTCTCCAGCCCCTAATTTGATGTATTCTCATACATTAATTCTTGCTATTTCCTGAGCTATTGGAGTCATTTAGAAAGCCATTGTTTTCTGTATGTTGGGCTGGAGAGATGGCTCAGCAGTTAAGAACACTGGTTGTTCTTGCAGAAGACCCGGGTTCGAATCCCAGCATCCACATGGCAGCTAACAACTGTCCGTAACTCCAGTCCCATGGGATCCGACAGCCTCTTCTGACCTTCATGGGCATTGCACGACACGGGTGCAGTTACGTACATGCAGGCAATACACACATACACACAAAATAAAAAATAATAAAATTTAAAAAAGAGAAAAACATTGTTTTCTCTCTTTTCCTCTAGCAGCTTCAAAGTCTCAGGTATTACATAAAAGTCTTAGATATATTTTGAATTGATTTTCATACACAATGAACAGTAGGAATCTAGTTTCAGTCTTTCACAGGTGAATATCAAGTTTTTCCAGCAGCATTTGTTAAACTCGCCAACATGTTTTTAGCAACTTTGTGAAGAATCAGGTGGCTATAGCTGTGTGGTTTTATTTCTGAGTCCTTTATTCTATTCCACTGTCTGCATTTCTGTTTTTGTGCCAGTACCATGCTTCTTTTGAACTCCAAGTGTTATATGATGTAAAATCAAGCATTGTGATACCTCCATCATTTTTCTTTATGCTCTGATTACTTTAGCTAATTGGGTTATGGTGGTTTTTTTTTTTTTTTTTTC
>NW_008331545.1:30652-34613 GCF_000622305.1 Nannospalax galili
CCCCTATTTCATAGAGGATGTTATTGGTATTTTGATGAAGATTGCATTGTTTTTATCAATCACATATCAATATGGTCATTTTTGCAATATTAGCTCTGTTGATCTGTGAATATATGAGGGCTTTCCGTAGTGTGGTATCATCTTCAGTTTTTTTCTTCAGTGTTCTAGAATTTTTATTGTAAATGTCTTTTACATGCTTGGCTATATTTATTCATGGGTTTGTTTGTTTGGCTTTTAAGATTATTATAGATAGGATTACTTTCGTGATTGAACCACCCTTGCATCCCTGTAATGAACCTTCCCCTTTTTTACATTTATTTATTTTGTAGATTAGTGTGACATGGTGTGGGTGTGGGTGTGGGTATGGGTGTGGATGTGGGTTCATGCATGCCATGGTGTGTGTGTGGAGTTCAGAGGACAACTTTCAGGAGTCATTTTCTCCTTCCTCCATGTGGTTTCCAGAGAACAAACTCATTGGGCTTGGTAACAATGAGTGCCTTTACCCTTTGAGCCATCTGACCAGCACTATTATCTCTTTTTGAAGAGCTATTTTTGATAATTCCTTTGAGTAGATGATTAAAAATAATTTTTTCTTGTGAGGTACTATCTTAAATCTGATTCACTGTAAAATTTTAGAACTTGAAGATTGGAGAGATTGCTCAGTGGTCAAGAACACTTGCTGATCTTGTAGAGGACTTGGGTTCAGTTTCCAGTTCCCATATCAGGTGATTCACAACTACTTGTCTTTTGGCCTCCGTGGGTCCATGCACACATGTGGTGCACATACATACACTCAGGAATACGCATGCACATATAAAAAAATCTTTATAAAATTTCTTAGAAATCCTTCTTAGATAACATTTTATTTATATAACTAATTTTGTATTTGTGTGCTGGGATTGATCCCACGTCCTTGCACATACTTAGAATGTATTGTACTGCTGAGCTCACCCTCATCCGTATACTTTTCAGATTCAAGTCTTCTACAACAGTGATCTTTGACTAAATTATGTTTTCTTGTTAGAAACATGGAGTACGGGTCACCAACAGATGAATATTTATTTATAAATTTCCTAGTATTCTAGCAATTGTTTTGGGACACACAATATAGCAATAAGTATAATTGAAGACAGAACAGGATAAAGATGATAAAAATAATTTCCTAAGATACTTTGCTTCATATATATATGTATGTGTGTATATATCTATCTATATGTTTTTGGTCTTTTTGAGACAGGATCTCCCAGCTGACCTGGAACTCACTATGTAGACCAGGCTGGCCTTGAACTCATAGGGATCTGCCTGCCTCTACCTCCTGAGTGCTGGGATTAAAGGCAAGCACCACCATGCCTGGCTTTTTTTTTTTTTTTTTTTTTTTCTTGGTATTTTGATTCAGAGTCTCAGTATTGTAGCATGCCTGGAACTCATGTAGAAGAGACTAGTCTCAAACTCACTTGCCTACCTCTGCTTCCCAGTTGCTGGGATTAAAGGCTTTTGCCAACACACCCAGCTATGGCTTTCTGTTCTTATTAGCCCATATCCTAAAGTCCCTCAGACACAGGATGAGGGGTAACAAAAATAAACACTGTACTTAATTTATTTTTTTTAAATGTATTTTTTCATTTTTAAATTTATTTTATTTTATGTGTATGAGTATATTGCCTGCATGTGTGTAAGTGCACCCATGTCAAGCAATGCTCACAGAGGTCAGAACTGGAGTTATGGACAGTTGTTAGCCACCATCTGGGTGCTGGGAATCGAACCCAGGTCTGTAAGACGAGTCAGTGCTCTTAATCACTGAGCCATATCTCCAGCCACCAAAATAATTTCTTCTTAAACTCATAATTAATTGTGTCTGGGATATCTTGCTTTCATAGTGTGGTTGATAATAAGGAATAGAAGCACCAACTTTGACATTTCACATTGTTACTTGATATTTAATTAACTAGTTGTAATTCTTTTTCAATGCTGGGGATTGAATGTGCATCCTCATTTATGCTAGGCAAGTACTTCTATCACTGAGTTATAGCTTCAGCCCAATTAGGAGTACTTTTTAAAAATTAATTATAGTCATTATTTGTAGGGGTTAGAGAGAAATTTTCTTTCATTTCTTTCAAACCTTGCTTAAATATATCTTTCAACTTGACTTTTCCCCTTAACACTATCCATTTTGCATTCCTGACTCTTTTTCCATTTTTTGTATGATATTTATTGCTTTCATATATACTATATGTTCCTTATTTTTATTGTTCCCATTAAGAAGGCAAGATTTTCTTGTCTTTTAAAAAATATTTTCATTTTAAGTGTATGAGTGTTTTGCCTGCATGTAAATGTACCATATGCATGCAAAGCTCCCATGGAGAGCACTGTCTGATTCCCTGGAACTCCACTTACAGATGGTTGTGAACTGCCATGTGGGTGCTGGGAACTGAGCCCTGGTCCTCTGCAAGAGCAGAAAGTGCTCTTGAACCACTTAGTCATCTCTCAAGCCACTTCTTTTCATTTTTGTTCACTACTGAATAGCAGATAGCATCTGGCACATAGTAGGCATCAAATACTTCTTTTATGGAATAAATCAATCACATTTTATTAAAATAATTATCCTTATCCCACTCGATACTAAGCTTCCCACCACCACCCCTTCCTTTTTACCCCTTCCATAAGACAGGTTTAGCTGTGTAGCCTTGGCTGGTCTGGAAGTCAAGATCTTCTAACCTCAGCCTCTCCAGTGTAGGCATTATAAATGTGCAACACCATGCTTAACACCACAATGTTAAACTTCTTGTAAGGCAAAGACTGCGATTTTTTTTGTTTTTGTTTTTTGAGTCTGAGTGGTCAGCACACATGGTTTGCATTACATTTTTCCAGTTTGTAAAATAATATGCATTTACTTTGTACAATAAATAACAACTTTTCTCTTATGTGATGTGTATATGTATTTTTGGTGTTGTTGCTATGTATCTATATAATTGTTTCTTATTTTACTTTATGTGTATGTGTGTATTGCCTGCATGTGTGTAAGTACACCAATGTCATTCAATGCCCATAGAGGTCAGAAGAGGTCATCGGATCCCCTGGAACTGCAGTTATGGACAATTGTTTTAACTACCATGTGGATGCTGGGAATCTAACCCAGGTCCTCTGTAAGAGCAGTCAGTGCTCTAGTCCTGTGAGTGCTCTATAAATTATTATATAAGCATTTTTAAAGCATTCCTTTATTGAGGGCCGTCTAATTTGTCTCTAATTTTGGGGATCGATGAGAATCAATTGAAAATTTTCTTGTACATTTTGAATCTCTAATGAGAGTAAATGGTATGTACAATTTTCTGTATCTCACCATAGAACTCTTTTTTTACGGACTATGTAATTTTTTCAAAGAGCGTAGCATACCACTGATGCTTCATTAGAAGAATTTGGAACTCTTGAAATATCTTCTTACTTATAAAGAAATTAAGACTAAGGGGAAAATCGGAAATACAGTCTTGGCTTCTTGACTCTTATTGTGCTACATTTAAAAAAAATTTTATTGCATTTATTGAGTGTGTGTGTGTGTGTGTATGTGTGTGTGTGTGTGTGTTGGTGTTTGTGTGTACGCTCCCAGGCAGTGGCATTTGTATGGAGGTCAGAGGACAACTTTCAGGAATCAGTTCTCTTCTTCTACCATGTGGTTCCTGGGATCAAGCTCAGATCATCAGGCTTGGCAACTAACCCCTTTATTGCTGAGCCATCTTGCCAACCCACATGCTTTTCTTTTTATTCTGAATTTAATCTTTATTTAGTTTTTTCCTAAATTCAAATATGAAAGTTAGGCACTAAATTATTTTAATGTATAAGGAACAATTGTTTTCATGTATTGATTATAGGAAAAGTTAGCATTGGAATGTATTTAGGTTTTTCATTTTAGCATAGCATATCTTGGTAGTTAGTGATATGTAAAAATAAGTTGTCTTTTAGTTATTTT
>NW_008331545.1:34780-35075 GCF_000622305.1 Nannospalax galili
AGTTATTTTGATACAGCTTTCCTTGAATCACCTCAGTCCTCTGACATAAATGAGCCAGTTCTTATCATATATAAGAGGACTCTCTGATTAATCTATATTATTCTAGATCTGTTATATAGTATTGAATTCTGTCATATAATTGGTTCTACTTTTGCTTTTCTCTAGACAGTTAGGTTCTTCCAGTCATAGGTATGTTAAAAAGTATGTTTTCTCTCCCTTACATAATGTTTTCGTGGATTCACAGTTTTGTGTAGTAAAAACCATTGGACTGGGAACTGTTAGTCTTCTCTCTTTT
>NW_008331545.1:35141-35263 GCF_000622305.1 Nannospalax galili
AATAGCTTTGTTTATTTGAATTTAAAGGCAATGCATACTCTTACAAAAAGTTTAAGTAGTGAAGAAAGAATTTACTTTAACTAGAGATATAGCTCAGTTGTAAAAAGCCCAGTTCTGCAAAA
>NW_008331545.1:40661-63698 GCF_000622305.1 Nannospalax galili
TGCTCTTATGAAATTATATTGGCCCCTTTAATCTTGGGTTATACTTCCCTTTTGGGTGTTTAAGGACATACCATTGGACCAGATAAACTGATTTGTTTTCACTCTTGAGGTTGTTTGAGGATCTGTTCCTCAGGGGTCCCGTGGGCTTGGGAGGAGCCCCTGGCTCCTTTCTTTTACCAGTTCCATCTATGTGAAGATAAGTCAAAGGTCCTGCTCGACCATTGTTGGCTTCTCTTGGAAGCATGGAGGAAATGATTCCTCTGTGTTGACCCTCCTCTTTATAGACTGGACACTGGTTCAAGTCCATCTGGTGGGGTCTCCTTGGCCTCCTTGATCAAGAGGTCAGATGACCCACCACCATTACAGGACATTTTGCGAGATGCTCATGATCCCTGGGAACTAAACGACCCCAAGAGGCCTGAGGATAGCAGTGCAGGCTAGGAGAGTTAGCCGGTGGTGCAGGCCCAGGGACACAGAGAGAGGTGAGGGCGGGGCCAGGACCAGAAGCGGTGCTCCTGGAGCCCAAGAAAGGGACTGAGTTGCTCTGGGTGAGAAGGGTCAGGAAGCAGTATTGGTTCCCCAGGTGTCTGGGGCCCCAAGACTAGGAGTGACGCAGGGTCCAAACTAGGAGTATAGAGCGCGGGCGGGGCGGCGGGGGGCGGGGGGATGGAAGGGTGAATGAGGCTTAGGGAGTCCCGGTGTGGAGAGCTGCGCTATCTACTTACCCCAAGAGGTCTGAGGATAGTAGTGCAGGCTAGGAGCAGAATTATTTTTTTTTAAATTTATTTATACACCCACTTCCCAGATAGCACCCTCCCATAGCCTCCCTCCCCCAACTAGAGCCCTTATACTCTGATATCCCTGCTACTGACTGCCTTACCCCAAGAGGCCTGAGGATAGTAGTGCAGGCTAGGAGAGTTAGCCGGTTGTGCACTGCAAAATAATTTTTTAAAAATATTTTTAATCTTTGAGAATTTTAAACAATGTGTTTTGATCATACCACCCCCTACTCCTCCCTCTATACTTCTTCCAGATCTACTTCCATGTCCTTATTTCCCCAAACTTGCTGTCCTATAGAATATTTTTTTAAAAAGAGAATGTAACTATTCCTAAGTGACTAAGATTTCTGGATGTACTGTAATTTACTGGCTGTTAATAGGCATTTAATTTTTTTTATAAGTTTTAAAACTCTTGTGAATAGTTCCATGTTTGGACTTTTTTCCCCTTTGATTTTTTGAGACAGGGTCTTACTATGTAGCCTTGGCTTGTCTGGAACTTGTTGTGTAGACCAGGCTGGCCTTGAACTCTCAGAGTCCACCTGTCTCTGCCTCTCAAGTGCTGGGATTAAAGGCATGCACCACCACACCCAGCCCTATGTTTGGACATTTTGGTAGATATGACTCTATATGTTTCTGCTTATTTCTACACGATAAAGTCATAAGAGAGAATTTGCTAGCTCAAAATTTTATTACTTCTTACCAAATAGCATTTCAGAGTAATGGTATCAAATTACACCCCCTATAAAATGACCAATTCTGAGTACTTTGTGTGGCTCTTCTTAACCTTTGGTAATCTGATATATAATTACTCAACATGAATTGGCTAATGTTTATTTCTTCTATAAATAATCTGTTAATATCTTTTACCCATGTTGGTATTACAGTGTTTAGGACTTTTTCTATATTTTTTTAACCTTCATAAAAAGCCTGTAAGGTAGGTACTTTATCTGTTACACTTTAAAGTTGAGGAAACAAATACATTAAATAACTTGCCCAAGATAATACAGCTAGTATCTGATATACCTAGGATTCAAATTCAGGTTTCCTGAATCAACACTCAGTGAGGCCAACTGTGTTTAGTTGATCTTCTAAATACTTCATGGAGCAAGTTTATGTTCTTGGTAATATTGTGCGGCAATTTCATTTTCAGAGACTATGTTTCTAGATCATAAAAATATTTTACTGATGTATGTGAATATTGACAGGAGTATTTTGGGCTATTGTTATAGAATCAGCTTAATTCCTTTTATCTTCAAAGCATAGGACCAAAAATGTACTTTTTATTGGTTTGGGTCTATTATTCCATTTTTTTTTTTTTTTTTTAAATTTGAGGTAGGGTCTCACTATTGTAGCTCTGGCTGTCCTGGAAACTCACTGTGTAGACCAGGTTGGCCTCAAACTGTAATTTTTAGCCCTTTGACACTGTTTTTCTGTGAAAGACCCCTGAGGTTACATTCTTCATTTTTCTTTAAAAGATCTGGAGTTCCACATTCCTCATTCTATGTGTTAGGAACTTTAGAAAGTGAAGTTCAGTAATTACTTAATGGTAAATATTTGGTTCAGCTTTCTTTTTTTTTTTTTTTTTTGGTTTTTTTGAGAAAGGGTATCTCTGTAGCCCCAGCTGTCCTGGAACTCACTATGTAGACCAGGGTGGCCTTGAACTCATACTCACAGAGATCCGCCTGCCTCTGTTTACTTACTTCATTTGGAGCTTTGTGATATTTGCCAGTTTTTGGTGGAATACTTGCTAAGCCTTCTCAACTTAATGAATTGCTTAATCTGAACTCCGTTTAGAGTATAGTAAGCAGTTGTCAATGCCTATTGGATTAACTTCACTTGTATTTTTTCCCTATTTTTATTTGAACTCTTTAGCCTGTGATTTCTCTTTTTTTTTTTTTTTTTTTTTTTTTTTTTTTTTTTTTTTAATTCTTTAAAGCAGGGTCTTCTGAATAGCCAGTCTGGCTTTGGACTTGTGATACTCCTGTTGGCTTAGCCTCCTAAATGTGAGCACAGATTCAGGCACAAGCAGCTTGTCTGTCCATTTGCACTTTTTCAATGTTTTGATTTTTTTCCTCTGTATTTTTTCAGGTATTATGGAAATTAGTCTTTTTATTTCACAATTGGTAACTATTAGTATAGTGAAGAAGGACACAGATACTTTTCCTGAGTTCAGTTTGGGATTCATGCTGAATTTATAAATGCAGGTAAAAAGTTAAAAGTAGTTTCATCATATCATAAACATGTAGAATTTTAGAATATGAACTAAGATGCTTATTTGATTTAAAGCTCTCACATAAGAGTATAAGATCCAAATGTTTCAACATTAATTTAACAATAACTACATAGCTTTATTCCTGAATGAAACTTCTGAAAATTCTATTAAGTCACTGAAGCTTGAAGAAGGAAAGCTATTTGTAATTTCTCCCTAGAAATAAAGAAAGACTGTTTATAAGATTTTCATAAAATCTGTACTGATGTTTCAGGCACTTTATACAACTATAGTCTAGAGTAGAACGTAATAAAATCAAATGAACTGACTTTCAGCAGTTTACTTATTCTGATGTTTAAGAGTAGATGGGTGGCAGAGTCCCTAAACCATATTCCCAGTCAGCGTTCACTTGTGGTTAATTTTCTAACTTCAGTGCCAAGTCATGTGTGCTATTGATTAAGCTTTTAAGAATAATCAATATACTGAAATGCACAAAGGCAATCATGGAAATTGATTATCCCTGTACAGATTATCTTGAAACACAAAGCAGTGTCCATAGGAAAATATAGCTTTCCTTTGTTTAGTTCTTTTGAAGTTCAATTTCTGTATTTATTCCTGAAATGTTAGAAGCAATTGATATTTATTTTAGTGATTTAAATCTTTGTAACTAATCCCAAAGTAAGAGGTAATTATCTAAGTGCCTACATTCTATCAAAGATATTGTGCTTAAGAATCTTGAGGACTGGTGGTGTAGCTCAGCTGTAGAGCACTTGCCAAGCATGATTGTAGCTCTGGGTTCTATCCCCAGCATTGAGCAAAAGAGGAAAAGTAGAAGAAAGGAATAATTCTGTGCTTGAAATCAAGGCCCATGTAAAATGAAGGAAGATTATAGGAATAAGAGCAATATGGAACTAGAAAGAAAGCTAGCTACCAATAAAGGCTTACACTGCAAGCATGAGGACCCGAGTTCAATTCTCAAAACCCAAGCAAAAATGCCAGGTATAGTAGTTTGCACTTGTAATCCCAGCACTGGGAAGGTAGAAACAGGCAGAATCTCTAGGACTCACTGGCTAGCCATTCTGGCCCAGTTGGTCATCTTCAGGCCAACAAGAGACATTTTCTCTATGAAAGTTGATGGCATTCTTGAGTATGACACTCAAAGTTGTCCTTTGACTTCCAGATACACATATACACACATGCATATGTACCCACACATACATAGGTGTATACTTCCCACACCCATACTCATACCCACACTCATACTCATTTTAAAAAAGGGTCTGGAGCACTGGCTGCTCTTACAGAGGACCCGGGTTCAATTCCCAGCACCCAGATGGCAGCTAACAACTGTCTGTAATTCCAGTTCCAGGGGAATCTGACACCTTCCTCTGACCTCCACATACATTGCATGACATGGACGCACTTACATTCATGCACTCAATACACTCATACATTAGAAAATAAAAATAATAAAATATTTTTTAAAAGAGCAAGGCGAAGTAGTGCCTGTCTTTAATCTCTGCACTCAAGAGGCAGAAGCAGATGGACCTCTATGACTTCAAGGCCAGTCTGTTCTACATAGTGAGAGCCTCTCTTAAAAAAATCAGCAATGCATTATATATAAGCAGAAATACTTTACATAATAACTATATAGTTATACAAACTATTGTAGAAATTTTGAATGGGGCAGATAAGAAAGATTTGTAGACTTAAACAGTGTAGTTACTGATTCAGAGCCCCAGTTGAGTCTTGAAATTCTGTTAATGGTTACAATCTAGTTTGTTGACTTGGGCGGGTTTAAGGATGGAGATGAAGGTTGACTTAAAAACTCTACAAGTGCATTCTACTGCAGCCAGCCTTTGCTCCCTTTCCTCTGTTAGACTGTTCTTCTTAAAAGAACCACCCATACTTCCTGCAAATTTTGTGAGAAATTTTCAGTTCTCATATGTGACTTCTTTGTAGAAATTGGCATATTGATATCATCCCTTTATGTTATTGTTTGTAAATGAAAACGATCTTTTATTTCTGATTTTCAGAATATATAATGGGAATGGGAGTATAGTGAAATGGTAGAGTTTAACCTCTAGCACAAGAAAGACAGAAAGCAAAAAACAAACCCACAATGCATATATTCATTATTTTGTATTTACTTAGCTTGCTTTTTGTGATGTTTCTGATTGAACCCAGGGCCTTGCACATGTAGGCAAGAATTCTGCCATGGAGCTACATCCCTAGCTTAGAAATATCATCTTTTAAGGACTACTAAGTGAATTCACAGGATCTTTATGGTACTTTCAAAATTTTGTCTTTCCTTATCTTCTTTATTTCTCAGTACCACACTATTTGTTGCTGGCCAGATAAATTTTCGTAGTTCTTAGATCACCTGCCATCATTTATTTCAGCATTTTTCTGTTTGTAATTTTTTGAGTATTTTAATCATTTTGTCAAGATGCAGAATGTATCCCTTTGAATTTTGGTTGGGATGAGTTAAATTTACACATTTAACCTTTGTGATTATCTTCATTTGTAAGAATAAAAATTTCTTTGATTTTTCTAAAAGTAGAAAGCAATTGCTTGTTCTTATTTCTTAAATCTTTATTATTTTTTATATTTTTTGTTTTTTATGCATTTTTATGTTTTATTTATTTTTTGTGTACTTTACATTGTCTCATGCCTTTAATTTTTTTAGTTTACTATTGCATATTTGTGTGTGTGTGTGTATGTGTGTGTGTACATGTGTGTGTCAGAGAACAACTTTGTGGAGTTAGTCCCCTCTTTCTACCTTTACGTGGTGTTCTGGGATTGAATTTATGTGGCCGCATTTGCATGGTAAGTGCCTGTGCCTGCTGAGTCATCTCATTAGCCCTGTTTCATACCTTTTAAAAACAGAATTTTTGTCCAACTTTCTTATTTTATAGGTGTGTGGGGATATGTTAACTTATCCACCCATTAGAGTATAAGTATATAGACTACCTAAGAATGTGCTGGTGAAGTCTTCTAAACTTTTTCTACTTGATGCTATTAGTCCATGATTGTGAAAATAACTCATTAGAAGATTGACATTTCTGACATAGTATTTCTTCTTAAAATTTTTTACTTTAAGTTTATTTTTCATTTTTTAATTATGCATATATATGTGTATGTGTATGTGTATGTGTATGTGTATGTGTATGTGTATGTGTATGTGAGTGCCCATGGAGGGTGTCAAGTTCCCTAGAGCTAGAGCTAGAGTTGGTTGTGAGCTGCTCAATGTTGTGCTAGGATCCAGATCTTCTGCAAACTCAGATCTTCTACAAGAGCAGCAGGCTCTTAAATGCTGAGGCATCTCTCCAGCCTCTCTTAAATTTTGACAACTTTAGAAATTCTCCTTTCAGCTCCATACCATGATCAGATGTAAGCTGTAACCACTTGTCAAATAAAGTCAAACGTAAATGTCGAGGAGCTACTATGTTCATATTCATCAGTTGCAAGGGAAAGCGTATTCCAAAGTAGTAGACCAATCTTCTTGGCTCCATTATAATGATAATGATGCAAAATAAAACTCAGTGAAGAACTTATTGTAGAAGAGTCAGAACTGATATACATTACTGTTTGCCTTCCTGTTGGGTTTTTCCATATCTACCCCAAATAGCATGCTTTTTATTTTTTATAAACATTTTATTTATTTTTATTTTATGTGTATGTGTGTATGTGTGTATTGCCTGCATGTAGGTAAGTGCACCCATGTTGTACAATGCCTGCAGAGGACAGAAGAGGCTGCCGGATCCCCTTGAACTGGAGTTATGGACAGTTGTTAGCTGCCATGTGGGTGCTGGGATTCAAACCCGGGTCTTCTGCAAGAACAGCCAGTGTTCTTAACTGCTAAGCCATCTCTCCAGCCCATAGCATGCTTTTAAAATCACTGTTTGATTTAAAAAAAATTTCCATGCAATAAGATTTTGCAAGTGAAGCATGCTATTAATTACAGAATGGTATGAAATGAAGTGCCAGGGTACCTGTGGTGTTGTGAGTTATCGAGTCAGTATTACAGAGATAAGTTTGATGATGTAGATCTCATAGCATAGTCACACAGTACTGTTTTTCCTTTAGCATACCGTTTCCATATTTCCCATTATCTGTTCATGTCACATGACCAAAAGAAGTTTTTCCAATTGTGCAGGGTTAGGGCATATTGGCATTTAAGTTCTCTATGCTTCACCATGTTCCTAACTAGAATTTGGGATAGGTCATTTAATTTCTCTGAGCTTCAACTTCCTTTTCTCTTCTTCTGCAGTGATACTTTCTGTTCCTCATTGATAAATTGTTATGAACTGATATGAAAGTACAAAAATTCATAAGTTATAAAATCTCATATGGATGTTTATGGATTTGAAGTAGATACTGTAATTTCAGATAGTCATGAAATTCTGCCAAAAGATTCTTAACTACTGACTTCTTTGCTATAATTAAATGAGGGTATTAAGCACTTCTGTGCATATGAACTCTCACTCACCTTATGATGTATCTTATATTGTTTGTAGAGTTTATATAATGATCATGTAAGGCAAAGCCAAAGATACTATATAATTTAAAAAGTGGTGCCATGAGCAGTCTGTTATTTGCACAAGCATGTAAATATGTTCTAGCCTAAGTATATAAATTCTAGTTCAGTAAGACTCATATATTTTTCATTTGGTTTGGTTTGTTGTTTTGTTTTGTTTAAGATGGGTTCTTCCTGTAGTGTCAGCTTGCCTAGAATGTGCTATGTAAACCAGGCTGGTTCTGGTCTCACAGAGATTCCCCCCTGCCTCCCAAGTGTTAGGATTAAAGGTGTGCACCACCATACCCAGCAAAGCTCAGATTTTGTAGAAAGTATAGTACTGGATGGAAAACAGATTCCAGCCTATCATATGACAATGTTCATATGTTGTATCACCCATATTAGTATTCTTCCTGATTCTGAAGCCGAACTAAAATAACAGTAGTAAATAAGATGAAATTTTTACAAATTAAAAGAAACACCTAAGATTTTTTTCATAGATTCTCTTTATTTTTTATTTTTTTAGTTTAAAGTTTCATGCCATGACATTTTTTTCATTCATTTATTGTGCACAAAATTATTGTTTTATTTTGCTGTTGGCTTATTTTGCTTTATTTTGGTTTTTTTTTTTTTTTTTTTTTTTTTTTTTTTTTTTTTAAAAAAAAAAAAAAAAAAAAAAAAAAAAAGAGGACGATAAATCTTTCACTGTGATATATCAAAATAAGCTTTGAACTCAAGAGATCCTCCTGCCTCTCCCTCTTACAAGTGCTGGGACTACAGGTGTGCACCACCACGCCTGGCTATTTTGCTTTATTTTGGCATGCCTAATTAAATACACATGCAGATTTATAAATAAGGATATTTTGATAGTACATTAAAAGGCCTTATAATAAAATTTGGGTACCCTAAACTTCTTTAAATTATTGGATAATGTTTCTAGGTCTATTAAGTATTTCACCAAACTTTTTTTTCTTTTTTAACTTTTTGTTTGTTTGTTTGTTTGTTTTGTATTTTTGGGTCTTTTTGAGACAGGGTCTCCCTGTAGCCCCAGCTGTCCTGGAACTCACTATATAGATGAGGCTGGCCTTGAACTCACAGAGATCAGCCTGCCTGCCTCTGCCTCCCAAGTGCTGGGATTAAAGGCGTGCACCATCATGCCCGGCCTTTTTTTTTTTTTTTTTCAAACTTTTACAAAGAAACTGTATTGAAAATTTCATACACGAATATAAGGTGTTTTGATCAAATCCATGCCCACTCTCTCCCCTCCAACACCTCCCATAGTTCCCCATCACTTTTTCTGACAACTTTGCCTGCCTTCCTTCCTTCCTTCCTTCCTTCCTTCCTTCCTTCCTTCCTCCCTTCCTCCTTCCTTCCTTTCTTTGTTCGCCTTTCGTGCCTCCTTTTCCTTCCTTCCTCCCTCCCTCCTCCCTCCTTCCTTCCTCCCTCCCTTCTTTCTTTCTTTCTTTCTTTCTTTCTATTTTAAATGGGGCTTTTTGCTACTCTAACGTTACCCCTCTGAAGAGGTAACCCTAAAATCTATTAGGGATTAGATAAGAGCTCCCAAATACTTTTGTCATTTTTGGCCTTTGGAACAAAGTATATTGGTAAGAGGCCCAAGGACATTTTGACTTCTTTTACCCTCACTGCCTAACCCATTCCTACCTCCTATTCTTGTCACACCATCCTCCTATGAGGTTATCCAAATTGCTGATAGGGAATTAGGACACAGAACACTCTGGCTTCTTCTACTGAACAGGGATGCAGGGTGAAGCAATTGAGATACCCCTTTAGTGGGTCTATCTAAAAGACTCCCAAATTGCATAACTCTAATCTGTAGGGAGAAAAGAAAGTCCTTGACTGGTGAGTAGGGGATGTGAAGGAGAAATAAAGGCAAGAGCAGTTAGCATTACAAGTTCTAGACAGAGAACTAGAAAAAAGTCAGAACAGGGCAAATTTCAAATGTTCATATCAGAGTCCATTGGGATTTCTTGACGCATGCTTCCAAAAGCATCCTTCTGTTGGGTTCCTCTTCATTTTTCTTTTGTCTGCCAAGGCTGGACTCTAGAGTGATGGATTCAGGATTTGCTTTCAGGTATTTTGATAGCTGTTGGAGTGGTTAGAATCAGTGTGGTTCCCTCTCAAAGGCTTCTAGATGGGGGAGAAAACAAATTTATCCATCATTTTAGAATAATAGTGGTTTATCTGCCTTAGCTACAGGTGGGCGCTACAGTATTGGAGACCAAGATTTGAAGTCTTACATCTGAGCAGCACTTTCTGATTAGGAACAAAATCATCAATGAGAAATAATTGTCTAAACAACTTTTTATATGGACTTAAGCCTAATGTCTGGGAAGTGTAATCCCTTGAACATGCTGGTGGTGTGCTGAGATCACAGCCCCTACACTGGTGGAAGTCTGAGCCCACCCCTCTCAGGCTGTCTGCTAGGATCTCAGCCTTAGCCTACCAAAGCCAGGTCTGCCCTGGAGCCTTGGGAGGAGCCTAAGGAAATCCCAGGAAGGGGGATGGGTATGGTGCAATTTGGGGAAGCTCACCAACACCTGGAGGCACGATCCCTGAGCTCTCAGGCAGTCTAAAAGACTCCCAAACTGCATAACTCTTGTCTCTAAGGGGAAAAGAAAGTCCTTGGATCATGAATAGGAGATGTGAAGGATAAGTAAAGGCAAGAGTAATTAGCATTACAAGTTCTAGACAGGGAACTAGGAAAAAGTCAGAACAAGGCAATTTTCAGATGTTCATATGAGAGTCCATTGGAGTTTCTTGACAAGGGCTTCCAAAAGCATCCCTCTATTGGGTTCTTCCTCATCTTTCTTTTGTCTTCCAAGGCTGGAATAGTTGGCTGGTAAGAGTGGCTGGATACTCAGGTGAGGGTCCAGTGACTCTGCTTGGCACTCCTTTAAGGCAGGAGCACAACTGTCAACAAGCCCCATTGTGACTATATTTAATTTTGGTGATTAATGTTTACAGCATTTTGGAAATAGACCTGTCCTTGCATTCTCAAAATAAAATATGGTCAATTATGAGATATCAATACTGTTTTAATATTCTGCTGGACTTGATTTACCAATATAGTTGGGTTTCACAAATAAGATTGATTTTACTTTGAAACTGTGCTGTCTTTATAAAATAAGTCTTTTCAACTTTCCCTTTGCTCTTTTCATGAGAAATAATAATTGAAAAGAATAGGAGAAAAAAGAATAACAAACATATAGGACTATATGTAATAGAAAATAATTAGCAAAATTGTAGATTAGCTCCAACTCTATCAGTAATTATTTAGAATGTAAATGATCTAAGTATACCAGTTAAGAACAAAAGATTGCTGTATTGGATGAAATACAAGACCTAATTATATGCTGTCAAAAAAGAAGCTGTAGGCCAGGCATGGTGGCGCATGCCTTTAATCCCAGCACTTGGGAGGCAGAGGCAGGCAGATCTTTGTGAGTTCGAGGCCAGCCTGGTCTACATAGTGAGTTCCAGGACAGCTGGGGCTACAAGGAGACCCTGTCTCAAAAAGACAGAAAAAAAAAAAAAAAGAAGCTGTATTGTTATTTTCTGTTGCTGTGACAAAACACTATGACCAAGGGCAACTTACAGAAGGAGGGTTCTTTGGCTTTTGGTTCCAGAGGGATAGGAGTTCATCATGGTAGGCAGATTTAGCAGGAAGTGGCAGAGCTGAGAGTTCATATCTCCAGTCCCAACACTAAACAGAGAACACACTGGAAGCGAGGCAAAGCTGTGAACTCTTAAAGCTGAGCCCCCCCCAGTGGCGCACTTGCTCTGGCAATGGTATACCTACCACCACCTGGGTACAGAGTTCAAATACATGAGCTTATGAGGGACATTTCTCATTCAAATCACCAAAGAAACCCATTTAAATGTAAGATATAAGTAGATTTAAAGTAAAAGGACTTAAGATATGCTCTACAAATATACTAACAGGAAACTGAAGTGGCTGTGATAATTCCATATAAGTAGGTTTCATATGACCAGAGAAGATTGACACTAATGAAAAATGAATGCCACTAAGAATTATCAAGAAATAGCATGTATACCTCAAAAATAAAAATATAAAACAATAAATATGAAGTCTGACATAAAATGGAAAATTTCCAAGAAAAATACAACTTAGCAAAATTATTTCAGGATTTAAGACCCCACTAAATGAATATTCAATAATAAACTGGAACAGAAGCTATAACTACTAGTGGTAGAGCTTTTAACTAGCATGCATAAAGGCCCTGGGTTCAGTTCTCAGCACTGAAAAGTGATACTAGAATGCCTGTGCATGTTAATAACTAAAATTCACAAGTGATTTGTGTCTTTGTTTACTTTTCACTCATTTGTTAATTTATATCGAATAATTATGTTGAGTATTTTTGAGGTGTTTCTTCCCTCAAAACAAATTCTGTAATTCTTCTCTAATACCGACTTGGTCTCCAGCAATGTAAATAATTTCTGGTAGTAACTTAGTGTAGGTCCCAGAGGGTAGGGTCTCAAGTCCCTCAAGATTGCTCCCACTTCAGATGTCATATGCAAAAGGGGCTTTTATACTATTTGCATTTTAGCCTGGATGACTACCAATGGGAAGTTCCCAAAACCTCCTTATAGTTCATTATTGATAGGATGACACATTGAATTTTGAAACATGCTATAGTTACTATTACCGTTTATTTTAACAGATATAAATGAACAGCCAGACGAAGAAGTATATAGGGCAAGATCCAAAAGAGTCCTGAACTTAGGAACTTCTGTCTCCATGGAATCAGGGTGTGTCACCCACTCAGTACTGGATCTGTTTACCAAATGAGGAATACCCTCTGATCCCTTGACTTAGAGTTTTTTTAAAATGGAAGTTTCATTACATAAGTATAATTGATTAAATCATGAAGTCCAATTCCAGGCCTATTTCCATCTCTGGAACTCAGTTCTAATTCTCTGATCCTGCTGTTGGTCTTTCTGAAGACTAACCACATCATGAAGGTCACTTGCATTTCCTCTACTTGTGCCATCTCAGCAGGTTACAAAAGATGATCAATTCTAGGGGTGTTAGGAGCTCTGGGTTAGGATTAAGGACAAAGGACAAAGACTTAATTTTTTAAAAAATTATACTGCAGGCAGCTATTATATATTGTAGAGGAGGAAAATACTTTTCCTTGTACCTATTGAAGGTTTGTGGATAAACTGCCTGCACATCCTGTTTTTCTAGATTCCTTCAGCCTAAAATACTTAAGTATGCCAAAGTGCCTTGTTTTATAGCATGTACTGAACTCCATCAGTATCAGACATAAATTCTTACTATTAAGGAACTTGGGAGTCCAATGAAAGAGAACAAACTGGCTTTTCCATTAACATGTTCTGGTTTTGTTTGCTTGTTTTGGTACTGGATATGGAATCCAAGTCTAGGGCATACTAGATAAGCACCCTACTACTGGGCTATTTTCCCACCTCTTAAAGGAAGAGAAAACAAATTGATAAAAAGAAAGTTCAGGTTGGGCATGGTGATAAATGCCTATATTCCCAGCATTTAATAGTCTGAGGCAGAAAGATTAAGAGTCAAGCCAGGACTACTCAGCAAGGCCATCTCAAAAATATAAAAAGGAACCAGGAGATAAATTGCTAGTGACAGAACTATGCACAGCATCTCATGGAATATTAAGATTGCCTCAATTCATCCAAGATACAAGAGATGGAGTCAAGTATAACTGGGCACATAGGGTGGAAGGCAGAGGTTTAAAAGGGTTTCTTGGGGGAGGGGAGCTGAAAAGATGGCTCAGCAGCTAAGCATACTGACTGTTTCTACAGAGGACCTGGGTCCAGTTACCAGCACCCACATGGCAGCTAACACCTATCCTTAACTCTAGTTACAGGGGATCTGACCCCCTCTTCTGGCCTTCCCAGGCATTGTACACACAGTGCACTTAAATACATGTAGGTAAAGCCCTCAAAGAAAAAATAAAAGTATTTTTAAAATTTATTTCAAGGGCTGGAGAGATGGCGCAGCAGTTAAGAACACTGGTTGTTCTTGCAGAAGACCGGGGTTCGAATCCCAGCACCCACATGGCAGCTAACAACTGTCCATAACTCCAGTTCCAGGGGATCTGATGGCCTCTTCTGTCCTCTGCAGGCATTGCACAACATAGGTGCACTTACCTACATGTAAGCAGTACATTCATACACATAAAATAAAAAATAAATAAAAAGTTAAAAAATATTTATTTTAAAAAGGCTTCTGGGATAGGTGACTTTTATAGAGGGAGGAGAGGGATAGGAGAGAGTGAAAGCCAAATAGAATGTCCTAGGCTATAAATGCAGGAAGAGGTCAGTCAAGGTAGTTGGTCACTCTCTCAGAGTGATATATAGGGTGGATTTTTAAATTGAATAAGCTCTACTTCTTATCTCTTGGCATTTTCTGTATGGTAAAATCACATTAAAAATACTGGAATGAGGCTGGGTATAGAGGTGCATTCCTTTAATTCTAGCAGAGGCAGAGGCAGAGGCAGGAGGACCTCTGTGAGTTCAAGTCCAGCTTGGTCTACATAGTGAGTTCCAGGCCAGCTGGGGCTGCAGGGAGACATTGTTCCATAAAGACCAAACAAACAAACAAACAAATGAACAAACTGGAATGAAACTACCAGTTTTGTAAAGTGAAACTTATTTCTATGTAAGAGCATTCTAAGTTTTAAATCAAGAATAAGAAAGTCTTTTTCTGGGCCTGGAGAAATGGCTCAGTGGTTAAGAGCACTGAGTACTCTTGCTGAGGACCCAGGTTTGATTCCCAGCACCCACATGGCAACAACAAACCATCCTTAACTCCAGTTCCAGGGAAATCTGGTGCCCTCTTCTGACCTCAGAGGCATTGCATGACACGGGTGCACATTAAATAAAATATATTTAAAAAAGTCTTTTTCCACATACTGATTGTATACCTCAGAGGAAGGTGAAACACAGATAATATATGCAACTTAGCTTAATGGATGTGTGTTGAAAATGTATTCCATGTTAGAGACTATATATATATACAGGCTTATTATTATTACATAAGAGAACTTGTTTTTGTATTTAATGTATTGAGCTAGCTTACTTGGATTAAGATAAACCATAAAAAAATACATCCCAAATGGATTAACAACTGAACATGATCAATGTTTGTTTATATACATTTAAAAATAGTGTGATAATAAAGTAGTTGGAAAAGTGAGGTAATTTTTAATATTTGAAATGAAGACATACATTTTTATAATTGTATCTTTTATAGTTTTGAAATTTAAATCTTTCAATTCTTTAAAGTAGTAAATATATTATGTTGGCATTTGCCTATAATTATAGTAGTGCTTGGGAGGCTGAGGCAAGAGGAGCATGAGCAGGAGACCAGGCTTGGCTGCACAAGTGGATTATTAGAGGCTAGCCTGGACACAGTCTCAAAAGAAAAAATAAAAAGAATAGGTAAAAGAACAAACATTACATTTGCATCTTTTAATGCTATTTCTCTTCAGTAGTAGAGAACTTGCTGGTGGTGACCTGGATAATTCTAGAAATTCAGCATCCAATATGTTTCTATACTTTTTTTTAAAAATGGTCTTTTTGAGACAGCGTCTCCCTGTAGCCCCAACTGACCAGGAACTCACTATATAGAACAGGATATCCTGGAAATCACAGAGCTCTACCTGCCTCTGCCTCCCAAGTGCTAGGATTACAGGTGTGCACCACCATGCCTAGCTGTTTCTGTACTTTTTTTTCTTTTTTTAAAAATATTTTATTTATTATTTTTATTTTTTGTGTATGCGTGTATTACCTGCATGTAGGTATGTGCACCCATGTTATGCAATGCCCACGGAGCACAGAAGAGGCTGTCGGATCCCCTGGAACTGGAGTTATGGACAGTTGTTAGCTGCCATGTGGGTGCCGGGATTCGAACCCAGGTTTTCTGCAAGAACAGTCAGTTCTTAACCACTGAGTCATCTCTCCAGCCCTGTTTCTGTACTTTTATAGACACTTCTTTGTCTGTTGTGTCTAGGTATATAATAGGAACAAGAACCAGTCTACACGTTACAATGTAATTGGTATTATTGAACCGCTCCAGAGACAATTGTTGTATTCTTAAGTTGCTTCTCATTTATTTTAGAAATTGAAAGCAGCCATTCTTTTTGAAAAACTCCAACTTGAATGTTTGTTTAATTCACTAGCAGTTTCAGGACAAGTGTCCGTTTTTTAATTTATTGTCTCGTTTTGGCTCAAACTGAGTACGTGGTGTAAAATATGTAATGCTTGCATATCATTGATGATATCACAAATACATATTGAAATTATACAAATCATAATTTGGGGGGCTGGAGAGATGCCTCAGTGGTTAAGGGCACTAAGGGCATTGCTGCTCAATCATTAGGATTGGAGTTTGTACCCTTGCATTCATGTCCTCCAGCTCACAACTGCCTATAATTCCAGCTTCAAGGGATCTGATGCCCTCATTCTTGGGCACCCACACATATGCACATACAGTTACATAGACACATATAAATAAAATAAATCTTAAAAACAAAAGACATAGTTTGTAGTCAGGTGTGATGTTATTCAGTAAATGCTGCTTATGCATCTCTTGGTAGAACAGATCACTACAAGTCATGTTAGAAGGGTAAGAGTAAACATTTTAAATGGTCCAAGAAAACTTAATTTGCTTGTTTACTATGACACTAGTGTATTGAAAGTTATATCTAGTAGCGTTTAGATGTTCAGCTGGCTAAATGTGGCATCTCATTATCCTGTTCACTTCTACCAGCAAGTCCAGTGTTAGCATTTTAGATTCCAGCTCTTAAACCAGTCAGGGAACTGTGAACTTCTCTCCCCTCCTTCTTCTCTCCCCCTTCTTTTTTCCCTTCTTCCCTTTCCTTCTATTCCTGTTCCTTTTTCTCTCCTCCTCTTCTCCTTCCTCCCCCTTTCCTTATTTCCTTTACTTGAGATAGAATCTCCAGGCTTGCCTCTAACTGGATCCTCCCAAGTGCTGGGATTACAAACGGATATGCACCACCACCCTCAGTTTAGAAGTATTACTTTGATCATCTTTATTATCTCAGCTGCTAACTTAATCTAATCAACTTTCTTGATCCTATATCAGTAGCGTCTAAGAACTTTAAAGAAAAACCTTATCTGTTTTGTCCCGAGCAATAAGACATTGGATATATCCTTTGACACTGTTGAACAAACATGCATTAGCCCTGAGGTTCAAAATCAGAGAACTTTTAAACTTTTCAGTCTGCATGAAAAACTCTTTTTCTCATACATAAGAAATTGACTCATTTAGCTAACTTTCAGTTATAGTTATGTAAAGAAAACACTTTGCAGTATTTAAGTCATCTGGGAGATATTGTTGTCTATTTTCATTCAGTGAGGATGAATATATACTTTGTTTCTCAATCTGCAATCTATTTATTTGGATAGTTACTCATGTAATCCTGCAGACTATATATATTTATATCTTGATTTTTGCATTTATTACATTTCATCATTAAACTTTTGTCATGGAAAAATAGCCATTGTTTATCATTTCAGCCACTTCAAAGTGTATTAAGTGGCATTAAGTATATTCATATTATTGTACAATCATCACCACTCTTCCTTTCCAGGACATTTTCATACTCCCAACTGAAGCTCTGTTCACATTAAACCACCAAGCCCTGATGTTTACTTTCTGTATCTATGAATTTGACTATTGTAGTACATTAGTCTTTTGTGACAGGCTTATTTCATTGAACATAGTGTCATTAAGGATCATCTATATTTTAATGTTGGATGTTTTTGAGCGGCATGTTTCATAAAGTACGTAGCAATTAATTATATTTATGTCCTACACCTCTCATTGTGTGCCTCAAAATATTTTATAAGCATAATTAAGTAAACTTTACAATATCCCTGTGAAGTTGATAAATCATGGCATAATAAACTGAAGTGCTGATAGATTACCTAAAATGCATAATAAATATATGTCTAAATTTTAAGTAAGAACCACAGAGTTATATAGTTCTTTGTTGAACTAGAGAGCATTAAATCAGATTTCTTGTATATGATGAGTTCTAAGTATGTGTGTATGGGAACCAAGCTCACAGCGGTAATTGTTATTTAATATCCCTAATTAGTTATAACAAAATTCTTTTAATAGAAAAAAATTAATTACCTGAAATCTAGTTATGCTTAGTCTAGTGCTGAATATTTCTTTGGCCTTTTGTATTGTTAGACTGTCTGCTCAGTCTTCATAACCATCCTCTAAAATGGACTTTTGCTTTAAGTTGAAATTGTATCATTTTATTTTCTTAGCTATGGTTCACAAAAACTATAAAACTAGGAGCTTGTGTTTGACTTGATTGCTGTCTTGTTTAGATTAGGGTTTGTTATTGCTTAAGGTGTTAGGATTCTCACTGAGGGACTTGTGCATGTGAGGCAAGCACTCTTCTACTAAGCTATTCCTCCAGCCTGGGCAGTCATAAGTTGATTTGACTTTTGCTGATATGACTAAGATAGACGCTTTTTTTTTTTTTTTTTTTTTGAGACAGGGTCTCATTATGTAACACTGACTAGGTTGGAGCCCACAAAGATCCACTTGCCTCTGCCTCCTGTGGGCTGGGATTAAAGACATGCACCATCATGCCTGACAAAATGAACTTTAATTTGATAGGAAAAAAAAAACCTGAAAAAATTTCATATTCAGATAATGTGGTTTAATTTAAAGTAATTCCGAAATGCTTGATGATCTGTGTTGCTACAGTTTGAATTCCCTAAAGAACTTGTAGGTATAGAAATAAAGGTATGGCTGAAACAACATATAATTATTTTCAAATGGAGTTTTATTGTCTTAGTTCATCCAAGTGATTGACTCACTTTTGGCTCTAACCTCAAGAGTGTTTCAACACCAGCTGGCAGTGCTACCACCTTCTTCCTCTAGTGGATGTCCATTTATGGCTCAAAAGTGGAACTTTGAACAAGCCAGTCAAGTTTTTTGAGACATGCTAATTTGTGTTGAAAGAATAGAGTGGTAACATTTGAGAAAACAGACAGCTTTCATGTACTTTTTTTTTTTGTTAATTTACTAAGTCCAACAACCAGTTGTACTTTGCATAGCTTTATGAACAACAAAATGAAACTTTCATTTGGATACTAGCTAAAAACTTTGTGGGTCAACCTATGGGAATTGTATTCTAGAAATCTTTGGTCACACACAACAATAAAGACAAATATTGAAAATGAGGAATATGGTGCAATTTGAGAGAGTGCCGTGTGTGTGTGTGTGTGTGTGTGTGTGTGTGTGTGTGTGTTTATAGAAAGGCTAGTGAGATTCATTATTTGATCATTTTTTTTTTGCCATTTGAGGACATTTCCAATATGAGAAGTGTTTTTAAATATCTGGTTTTACCTGTGTGATGAGTTGTTTAGTTTGGAGAAGTGGCCAAGAAAAATTAGCATTGTTTCTCTGCACTCATATTTGTGCCACCAGAAGTGTTCTGCACACTAAGCACTTCTCTATCTCTGGACATCAGCTGCATGTATTGCAATTTAATTCAATTTGGATACTACATAGTTGGAGTTAGCATCACATCCCACAAGTTAAGGACTCAATCTCACAACTATGCCCCCTCTTCAGTTGCCCTCCAATAAACATGAATTGGAGGTTCCCATATGGTTTAATAATTTGCTAGAATGGTTCACAAAACTCAGAGAAATACTTTACTTACATTTACCAGTCATTTAAAAAAAATTATTTTTAAATTTTTAACATTATTATTATTATTATTATTATTATTATTATTATTACTGGTCTTTTTGAGATAGGGTCTCCCCATAGCCCCAGCTGGCCTGGCACTTGCTATGTAGACTAGGCTGTACTCAAACTCACAGAAATCTGCCAGCCTCTGCCTCCCAAGTGCTAGGATTAAAGGCATGCACCACAATGCCTAGCTTTTATTTATTATTTTTATTTATAGTGTATGAGTTAGCCTCCATGTGAGTAAGTGCACCTGTGTTGTGCAGTGCCTGCAGAGGTCAGTAGAAAGTGTTGGATTCTCCTCAAATAGGAGTTATGGACAGTTGTTAGCCAACATGTTGGTGTTGGGAATCGAACCTACATCCTCTGCAAGAGCAGCCAGTGCTCTTAACCACTGAACCGTCTCTCCAGTCCCAATTTATTTATTTTTAGGGCAGGTGTGATGGCATATATCACTCAGGAGGCAGAGTGGGTAAATCATTGTGAGATGAAGGCCAGCCTGGGATGATCTACATAGTTTCAGATAAGCTGAGACCCTGTCTCAAAACAAACAAGCAAAGAAGATTTATTTACTTTTATTTATGTGAATGTACATGCGTGCACGTGTGTGTGTGTGTGTGTGTGTGTGTGTGTGTGTGTGTGTGTGTGTGTGTGCCGCCCCTCTCCCCCCTACCCCCAGGGAGGCCAGAAGAAGGCATTGGATGGATTTTCTGGAGCTAGAGTTATAGGCTGTTGTGAGCCAGCCTGTGTGGGTGCTGGAAACCAGACTCCAGAACTCTACAAGAGCATTAAGCTGTCTTAACCTCTGAACCAACTCATCAGCCTGTGCTTACCTATTTTTATAGATTATCTTAAGGGATGTGAACAAACAACCAAATGAAGAGATATAGGAAAATGTCCGATAGGGTCAGGAGCTTCTTTCTCCCTGGATTTGGGGCGAACTACTCCCCTGCCCCAGCACTTGGAGTGGTAATTTGCCTAAAAGAATTCAGTTCTTATAGCATGCAATCTCTTATCTCAATCCCTATTCTGTTCCCTGAGGTTAGTGGGGGAGTGAAAAGCTTTGCCCCTCTTACTACTTGGTCTTTTTGGTGACTGGCCCCATTCTGAGGCTATCTTGGGTATTAAACCTATCACCTTGTTAGCATAAACTCAGATAGGATTAAAAGAGACTTGCTATAAATAGCAGGACTCAGGAAATTTTAAGTATTTTAAGATTTCTGTGCTAAAAATGGGGACAAATAACAAATTTATTTTTCATTTTATAGATGGAATTCTCATAAATCATTTATTTTTTAAAAATGCTCTGGTTTTTGCTTTTGAGTTTGTTTAGTACTTAAGGAAATTCCTTATGAAAAATATTCTTAAGGAAGCTTACCATGTTTAGATTGTGATATGACAAAGCTGGGAAGTTTTAAATGAGAAGTTATCCTTTATTCCTAGACTGTTGGTGGGAGGTGATGGAATCATCTTCTAACTTTATGACCAGTTCCAAATAGTGGGCTTCTAATTATTTCCTAGGGACAGATAATAAGTTAGAGGTCTACTGATCCTATTACAAAAGCCCAGTGAAATCATGAAAGCCAAAGAGTGCACAGCATATAAAACTGACATATTCATGGTCTTGGTTTTGTTGATAGGTAATTGCAAACTGCTATAATAAAAATTGATGGTTTTGTATTGGTAAGCCTATAAGACTCAGTTTCTTCCATTTCTACAATGAATGGATGTTTATTACAGGGAGAGGGTCATTTCCAATCTTAAGAGTAAGAAGATCTGTTCTTTTATCAATTCATTGTTAGCTGGGATTCATTTGCAGTAACAGGAATCATTGGAACTATTGCTGTCACAGCCTTGTAAACATAAAAGGAGAAAGCACGTATGATGCTTTGCCCTTCCTTGCGGTACAGTTAAAACTGAAGTCAAGAGCTGGAGAGATGGCTCAGCTGTTAAGAACACTGGTTGTTCTTGCAGAAGATCCGGGTTTGAATCCCAGCACCCACATGGCAGCTAACAACTGTCCGTAACTCCAGTCCCAGGGGATTTGACAGCCTCTCTGACCTCCGTGGGCATTGTACAACATAGGTGCACTTACCTACATGCAGGCAATACACACATACACATAAAATAAAAAATAAATAAAATTAAAAAAAAAACACCGAAGTCAGTAAGCCCTCAGTGAGTATGATGAAATAAATGCACTGCTTGGAATTGGAACCCTAGTTTTGCAATCTGCTCAGTTCCCTCCTTTTTCTGCCTTGAATGTGGTTTTCACTTGTTTTAGTTAGAAAGGTGACTCCAGCACTTAAAACCCTCCCCCCCTTGTGTTTCACACACACACACACACACACACACACACACATGTACTCACACACACACACACACACACACACACACACTAGCAAATGTTCATTGTAAAAAATAGACTTCAGACACTGCCAAGTACCTTGTAATTCTGGACTTTTCCACTGCAGTAAGTAAAATATCTAAACTTTTTCCTTTTGTTTTCCTTTTACTTTTGATCTGGATACAGTCACTGCAGAAGAGCCATCTCAGCCTCTTCTGAATATACACTCTTCATGAATTGTTCCTTGTTCAAGTTAATTTTGTCTGAAGTTACTGGTTTTTTAAAAAAATATTCTTATTTTTATTTTTGTGTCTGAGTGTATTGTCTGCTTGTATGTAAGTGCAACTGTGTCATGCAATGCCCATGGAAGTCAGAAGAGGGCGTCAGACAGACATCAGATTCCCCTGGAACTGGAGTTACAGATGGTTGTTAGCCACCATTTGGGTGCTGGGAATTGAACCTGAGTCCTCTGTAAGAACAGTCAGTGCTTTTAACTGTTGAGCAATCTCTCCAGGTCATTTTTAAAAAGCATATGTCCAGAAATTAGCAAAAATGTTTAACCTGTTTACCAACATAGCCATTGTTCATACAGTTCAGGAGATTATCTATCTCTTTGCTTGTTGCATTAAAATTTTAAGTTGGTGCATTCTTAATTTGGCCAAACTGCTTGGTATAATATTCACAAAGCTTCTTTCACTGTTTTATAATATATTCTATTTTTATTTAATTTAATTTTTGGTGCTGGGATTGAACACAGGGCCTCATGTGTGCTTAGCTCTACCCACTGACTCACACTGTAGTCCCAATATCTTCTGTTTCCATGCATGTTTTAACTTGAGATGGCAGGCTTCTTCTGTTCTATGCTAACTGCTTATTTAAAACTGCCCAGACTGGGTATAGTGGTTATGATGTCTGATATTGTCAGTTTGACTGGATCTGGAATTAACTAAAAGGTGAGGGACTTTCTTGATCAGATATTTGAAGCCGGCAGACCAGCAGCTCTCCAGGAATCCTCTAGGCCTTGGGTGCCAGATCTCTCTCTCTGTCTCTCTCTCTCTCTGTCTCTCTCTCTCTCTGTCTCTCTCTCTCTCTGTCTCTCTCTTTCTCTCTGTCTCTCTCTCTCTCACACACACACACACACAGCGCCAAGTATCTTGTAACTCTGGACCTTTCCACTTCAATAAGTCCAATATCTAAACTTTTTTCTTTTTGTTTTCTTTTCTCTTTTGACCTAGATACAGTCACTACAGAAGAACAGATGTGTATATATAATCAGTTCTGTTCCTTTAGAGAAGCCCGATACAGTGATGAGCTGTAATCGCAGCCCTTGCAAGGCTGAGGCAGGAGGATGTCTGTGTTCAAAGCCAACCTGTGTTACATAGAACATTCTGTCTCTAACAACCAAAAAAAAAAAAA
>NW_008331545.1:63892-68597 GCF_000622305.1 Nannospalax galili
TTTTTTTTCATTTTTATTCTATGTGTATGAATGTTTTGCCTATATGCATATATGTGCACCATGTGCATGCAGTACCCTCAGAGGCCAAAAGAGGGAGTTGGATCCTCTGGAACTGGAGTCATAGATAGGTGTTAGCCACCCATGTGGGTGATGGGAACCAAATCTGGGTCCTCTGCAAGAGCTGTCAGTGCTCTTAACCACTGAACCATCTTTCCATTCCCCCAAAACAATATTTTAAATGAAAAAATGAAAATTAAAGTTGGAAGATTTATGCTTCTTAATTTTATGTTTAGGTTGTGAGTCTGAGCGAGGCTTTACCGGCTAAGCCATATCTCTAGCCTGCTTCCTAACTTTAAAACTTACACAAAGCTAGCCAGGCTTGGTGGCGCATACCTTGAATCCCAGCACTTGGGAGGCAGAGGCAGGCAGATCTCTGTGAATTCAAGGCCACCCTGGTCTACAAAGAGTTCCAGGCCAGCTTGGGCTACAGGGAGATTCTGCCTCAAAAAAACCCAAACCAAAACAAAAATTATTGAGCTGAGAATTGAACCAAGTTCCTGTTAAGCATATGCTTCTCCACTGAGCCATGTCTGCAGCCCTAGAAGAAGTAAATTTTCAAATCATTAAGATCATCATTTTACAGTTTGGTATTGGTAGTTTCAAAAATGCACTAATTGTAAGGCTATAGTTATAGCTTAGTGGTAGGGCTCTGCTTTGAGTTCTCTACATTCTTTCCCTAATGCCATAAAAAATTACATAGTACCATCTTAGAAATTACATGTAACTATTTAAATTTGAAATAATTATATGAATTTTCATGCATGGTGGCTTTAATTCCAGCACTCAGGAGGTTGAGGCAGATGGATTTCTGTGAGTTTGATATTAGTCTGGTCTACATAGTGAGTTCAAGTCCAGCCAGTGACAACAACAAACAAAAACCTTAACAAGACAGAAAATAATAAAAACAACAAAAAACACCACAGTGCCAAGTGGGAAACCTCCCTTCAAGTTGTTGGTCAGGGTGGTCCAAGAGATTCCCCAAATAGTAACAGGCTTTTGCCACAGTCCTTGATTGCCTCCCAGAACTATAAGTAGGACCTTATTGCTGAAGATAGGGCATGAGAAAGTCCTTCTGTTTTAGGGCAGAGTAAGAGTAAAAATAAAGGTACTTCAAGCTAACTGCTTG
Source organism: Nannospalax galili (assembly GCF_000622305.1). Lineage (NCBI taxonomy): Eukaryota > Metazoa > Chordata > Mammalia > Rodentia > Spalacidae > Nannospalax > Nannospalax galili. Next base: position 65,079 of record NW_008331545.1, read on the forward strand.
AAAAATGCTTACTCTCATAGCTAAAATTATCCCATGTTTGTAGGTGGCAGACATTGGTAGGTATTTCTGAGGTAAATATAGGTGAGGGTTCTCTGCGTATATTACTAGATAGGTGACTTGTAGAGAAATAGTGCATAACCAATATATTACTTGAAGTTATATTTTCATAAAATGGAATATTAATTTTTATATGTGTAATTTGAGTACATTTCCTAGTTTTAACATGATTTTAAAGAATTATCTTGCTTATAAAAGTCACTTGAGATTTTTATGAGAAGTTTTAATATTTATCTGGTTTTATATTCTGGAGTCATTTCAATTTCATGATGTTGGTTTTTTTCCCCCTCATGCAATTGCAAGGACTTGCTAAGTCATGTGTGAAAATTGCTAAGACGGAAGAAATGACTTCACTTTAAAAATATTGTGAGCTTAGGGTTTTAATTACATCTTTTCTAACTATAGACAATTTTCAAAAATAGAAAGTAGAATGGAGCATTTACTTTTCACTTACTCAGTTATAAATGTTCTTTCAATTAGACTATATACGAAAAGTTTGATATGTTTTGTTTTGGTTTTGTTTTTCTGAGACTTGGTTTCTTTGTAGCCCCAGCTGGCCTAGAGCTTGCTATATAGACCAGACTGACCTTGATCTCACAGAGATCTGCCTGCTTCTGCCTCCCAAGTGCTAGTACTAAATGCATGTATCACTACATCTGACTTATAGGAAGTTTTATTTGTTGTTTGGTTTTTTTGTTTGTTTTTTCTTTTCTTCATTTTGTTTTTTTTAATTAATACCTTTTTTGAATTACAGTTTTATAGAAAGTATAGTATTTCCTTCACAAGACTTGTTGAACTGACTCTTTCTACCCCCCCAAGCTTTTTTTTTTTTTTTTTTGTAGTAATTATAGTGGAGAGTACAGTCCTTCTAGTGTTTATCTCTGCTTGAGTTACTAGGAAGACTGAGAGAAGGTGTTCACATTCAGTTCAATATGGAAATAAATGTTGATTAGTTGAGAAAGAATATGTTTCTAGGCTCATTTTCTGACTCCTCCCTATGTCATTTATAGCTCCTCACATTCTCCTCTTCCAAAATCTTTCCTCATTTGCTTTTGCTATCTGTTCCATTTCTCTACTGGGTGTTAACAAACCTTAGGAGGCTACAAGCCTTTGTTTCTTGTTTCTCACGAGCCTTATTTGTAATATTCCACAAATTCTCCTACATATTCTGTTCTTTCTCTTTTTACCTCAGGTTTGCTGTCTGCATTCTTGGTTTTAACTATAATTTTATATGACTGATTTGCAAATCTTAGATTATTTTAAACTTCTGCCTGCTTTTTAAAACATCTCCACTTGAATGGCTTGAAACTAACACTGGACTTACTAACTGTTCAAAAACAAAAGTCTCCCCCACTGTCCTGCTGCGTTTCTTTCATCATGTGATTGAGAACCTATTTGTTGTTACTGTTCCTGATACTTAATTTAGCATGAATTCCTCTTCATTTAAGATATATCTTGAACTGGGGAGATGCCTCAGTGGATAAAGTACTTACTATGCAAGCATGAGGACCACAATTCCAGTCCACAGAACCCACATAAAACTAGATGCAGTAGCGTTTATCTGTAATCCCAGAGTGTCTACAGTGTTCCTTGGAAGCTTGCGGTTTATGCAGTGGCAATTAGCAAAGAAGAAACTCTGCCTCAAACAAAGTCTGAGGTTGTCCTGACCTCTACACATGCATTGTGGGACACATATGCCTGCATTCACACACAGGAGCATGCGCACACACATGCCTGTATACACCATATACACACAAAAATTTTAAAAATAGGTAGACCTTGGTTTCTCAGGTCTCTCTGCAAGTCTTTATTTTTTGTTTTAATTTTTTTGAAACAGTCTCACTCTATAGCCCCGACTGGCCTGGAATTCATTATGTAGACTATGCTGGCCTCTAAACTCACAGGGATCTGCCTGCCTCTGCCTCCTGAGTGCTGGAATTAAAGGCATGTGCCATCACACTTGGCTAAAGTTGTCTTTAAAAAAAGATCTATTTATTTTTATTTTATGTATATGAGTGTTTTTTTCTCAATTTTTTTTTCCTTTCTTCTTCACCCCATTAATCCATCTTTTTTCATTTATTAACTCAACAAAAATTAGGAATTATCTAATACATGCCAGATTTATATACACACTACCTATGCCAGGATACAGCAATAATAATAATAAGACAACAGCAACCACAACTAGCACTCACATAATGCTTTTTCACCATGAGCCAGACACTGGTTATATATATTAGTTCATCTAATCTTTGGAACCAATTTCCCAAAGTAGGTACAAATATTTGTAGGTGAGCAACTGATGTATAGGAAGATTAATTCCCTGCGTCATAAAATCAGTGTCAAAACTAGACTTTAGCCCTATATTTTTAACTCTAACATACATGTTTTTTTTTTTCTAAAATAAATCACATTTTTTTTATTCTTATTCTTTTATGAAGTTAGTTAAAAATTAATGAACAAGAAATTAAAGAGACTGCGCTGCAATTAAGTTAGAATATTCTAACTGGAAAACAATTACTGTGAAACTATTTACATTCTCATAGAATTATAAACATTTCTCAAGGAATACTTTACAGCACAACTTTTTTTTTTTTTTCATACAGAAGAATTTATTCCAAAGCAATTGACATTGAGATGTTTTCACATGCTTTTCTAATCTCTATATACATGACTATCACTGGTCACAGTCGCCCACCTTCTGAGCTCCTCGGCATCTGAGCATGAATACAAACTCGTCAGATAGACAGCCTTCCTCTCCCACTAGAGGCTCCATACTCTGCCATCCCTGTCACTGTCCACTGTGTTGTCAGCACCCTCATCCATTCCCCCTGTCTGCCCTTCTGGTAAATCTAGTCAGCCAGAGGTCCCTGTTCCAGGAGTTTGACTATTATAAACACATTGTTATAACTACTGTTCTTTCTACAGAAAGCAAGCACTTTGATACACAACCGAGACATGTTTTTCTAAAGCAAAGAGATTGACAGTCGTGGCAATACTCTTTTGCATACAAATCGAAGGATGCGGTTTTTAACAAAAAATGCTACTGTTCTTCCATTTTCACTATTATAAACACATAGTTAGAACTGCTGTTCTTTCTCAGAAAGCAAGCACTTAGAAACACAAGCGAGACAAGTTTTTCTAAAGCCAAGAGACTAACAGTCATGGCAAAAGTCTTTTGAATACAATTCGTAGGAAATGGATTTTAATACAAAATGCTTCCGTTCAATTTTTTCACTATTGTAAACAAATTGCTCGAACTACTGTTCTTTGTACGTAAAGCAAGCACTTGGATACACACCCGACACATATTTTTCTAAAGCAAAGAGACTGACACTCATGGCAATACTCTTTTTCATACAATTCATAGGAAACGGGTTTTAAAACAAAATGTTTCTGTTCATTCGTTTTCACTAGTATAAACACATTGTTTGAACTACTGTTCTTTCTACAGAAAGCAAG
>NW_008331545.1:73803-86995 GCF_000622305.1 Nannospalax galili
CGTTGAGAAGGGTCAGGAAGCAGTATTGGTTCCCCAGGTGACTGGGGCTCCGAGACTAGGAATGGCGCAGGGCCCAAACTAGGAGTATAGAACGGCGAGGCGGGGGATGGAAGGGTGAATGTCGCTTAGGGAGTCCTGGCGCAGAGAGCTGCGCTATAGACTTACCCCAAGAGGCCTGAGGATAGTAGTGAAGGCTAGGAGAGCTTTTCTCAATTTTTATTTTTAATTATATATATATGTATGTGTATTTATGTATGGGTATGTAAGTCAGAGGTGCCTATGTAAGTCAGAGGGATCGTATCCCCAGGAACTGGAGTTTCAGGTGGTTGTGTGCCACCAGATGTAGTTTCAGAGAATTAAACCCAGGGCCTCTAGAAGACTAGTATGTGCTCTTAATCACTGGGCCATCTCTCTAGCCCCGTGTAGTGTATAAGTGTTTTGTCTTGCTCTTAATCACTGGGCCATCTCTCTAGCCCCGTGTAGTGTATAAGTGTTTTGTCTGCATGTATATATGTGTGCCATGTATGGTCCAAGCCTGGTACCCAAGGAGGCCAGTTGGTTGTTAGCCACTATGTGAGTGCTAGGAAGTGAATCCAGATCCTCTGCAATAGCAGCAAGCACTCTTAAACTCTGAGCCATCTCTCTAGCCCCTTGTTTGTTAGTTTTAACTAACTGCCACTACAGTAGCTTTTGCTACTGTAGCAAGTTGCTATGTTTTGTTTTCCTTAAACAAGCAGTATTAGTTTCATGTGTTTTTATTTAAATTTTGAACCTGTAGGTCTTGGTATAGTGCTCGATGCAATAAGAATACTACTTGTTCACTCATTCATTCAGCAACTGAACAGTTATTGTGTTGCATGTACTAAAGCAGTGCTCCTATGAGCTTCTACTTCACAGGACTTCTAGCTAACAGTGAATAGTGATAAAGCATGGTAGCATTGAGAACCAGTTTTCTAAACATAAAGAACAGGGGTTGGAGTAATGGCTCAGAGGTTAAGAGCACCAGCTGCTCTTACAGAGGACCTGGGTTCAATTCCCAGCACCCACATGGTGGCTAACAACTGTCTATAACTCCAGTTCCAGGGAATCTGATGCCTTCTTCCAACCTGAGTGGGCATTGCATGACCCAAGTACGTGTACACATGCAGGCAATATACTCATACACATAAAATAAAAATAATATATTTTGTAAAGATATATGGGCTGGAGAGATGACTCAATAGTTAAGAGCAATGACTCAGTGGTTAAGAGCACTATCTGCTTTTGCAGAGGCCGCTCTTGCAGAGGTCCCAGATTCGATTCCTAACACCCCCATGGCAACAAACAACCACCTGTAACTCCAGTTCCAGGGAGATCCAAGACCCCCTTTTGACCTCTGTGGGCATTGCACAACATGGGTGCATCTACATACATGCAGGTAATACACTTATACACATAAAATAAAAGTGATAAATAAAGATATAGATAACAGTTCGTTCAGGCAGAAGGGCCAGCAAATGTCAAAACTTTGAAATAAGTTTATTATGTTTGGGTATTATCAAGACCATTTTGACTGGAACACACTAGAAAGAGAGTGGCAGGAGATAGTAGAGGTCCAACTGACAGAAGACCTAATATTCCATGATAAGTATTGTGTGATTCATTCTAAGTGATGGCAGGACTACTGCACGGTTGTAAAGACTAAGGCACTTAGCACGTGTAAGGCACACTGGGTTGGGTCCCTAGCACCATGCACAAAACAAAACAAATAATCAAATAAAAAGAAAATAAGTGCAGTTTTGAGTGAGGCAGTGATATGAGACATTAAGACTAGAAATAGAGCATCTGTAGTGATAATTGTGTCTGTGTGTCTGTGTGTCTGTGTGTGTACAGGGTGCTTGTGTGCTAGGCCATGGTATGAGGGTGGAGGTCAGAGGACTATGTGCAGGAGTTGTTCCTCTCCTTCCACTATATGGTTCCTGGGGATTGAACTTGGGTCCTCAGCGTTGGCAGCAAGTATTTTATCTGCTGAGCCATCTCAATGGTCTTGAGAACAGTATCTTGAGTTAGTAAGATAACTAGCTATACTTTTTAAAATTAAAGATAGAGTGAAGAAAATGAGTGAGCAGGATGAATGAGGTAGAAAAATCTTAAGTGTAAGAACATTGAAACTCTGATTGGACAACTCATATATATTGACATATGTTTTTTCTCCCCCTCAAAGTATTAAATAAAAATTCTTTTCTGTTTCTTTGAAGGAATTATTATGAAGATTTGTTAAAATAACACATGAAAGCTTGTTATGAACCTTAAAACACTGACAATGTGTTATATTTTAATACTAAACATTTAAGAGATGTCTTAAATAAAGGCTTTTTAATAAAGACACTTTTGAAAGGTCAGATTTCTCCGGGATAAATGGGAGGCCCTTAATAACTTAATGTACAATTTCCCTTGGGTTTATGACTTATACTAGATTCTTCCCGATGATATTTTTAATCTTTAATAGCCTTATTACCACAAATAAGGATTGTCATATGGCAGTTTCTTCTTTTTTCAGGAAATGGCATTTTGACTCTTAAGCTTCTAATCATAGGAAGTATTTATTATGTACCTGTCTTCTCTTTGTGATAGTTAATACACAATGATTCTTTTCTTACTAAATATATGAAAATAAACAAAACGTGTAATCCACATGTCCTTTAGTTTAGTTTTAAATATGTTGTGCTGGTGATTATAAACAAAATATAACCTGCCATATTATAATAAATGTTGCTATATAAATAAACTTCAGGCATTTTGTGCTTATTTGTGTCATTCTAATTTTATGTTTTCCTTACATTTTAGCTTAACTTGAAATAATCAAGAAAGACAGAAGTTCTAAATAAAAGTTTTTAGTTTCTGAAATTACTTACTCAAATATGATTCTGCTGATTGTTAATTCTGTTTTCCTGTTGCAGGTTTCTCAACAGTGATGTCACAAGATTGACCACGCTGATCACAGTAAGACCAAAACCATACTTCAGCTTTAAGGATGATTTGTTTTCGCTGAGTTAAAGAATTGTGTTAGAAGATATTTATAACAAAAAACTGTCATTACTTCTTCCACTAGTCATTGAATGTTTTCAAGTTCAGTGACTCTTTCTCTTATTTCTAGTTATTTAGATATTTTTTAAATGCCCTAAAGGATTTAAAAACCATTTAAAATGAAATTGCCCTAAATGTATAACAAATTATTACACACATATTTCAATGTGAATCATTCTTTGAATGTCATCTTTTATTTTATTTTGTTTTGTTTTAAAAATTAACCAGAAATTTAAGATGACTTAAATTTAGGAAAAATATTAGAAAAAATATATAAAAATAAAATTACTTGAGACTATCATGGGTTACTAAGGACAGTTAGGAAAGTATTATCAAGCTCAATTCTTGGCTTCTTGCTTGTATTCATTTCTATCCAAATTATAAAGTCTTGCAAATTTAGAGTTATTTGGAAACGATACTAATGTTCTTCAACTTTTTCTCCTTAACTTTAAACTGTCAATTTCTATTGTAAGTACGAAAATGTGTTCCCGAAAAATAGACTCTTTCCAATGGCTAGGTCTACATTGTTGATTTTTGCTTGTTTATTTTTTGTTTGTTTGTGGTACTGGAGGTTGAACACAAGGTCTTACACATACTAAATATGAACTTTAAGCCATGCCCTAGCCCTGGTATACAATTCTAATTGGTAAAGTCTGCATTGTAGTAATGAAAATTTCCAGCATAAAAAAATAATCCTTTAAGTAACAAATAAATGAGTTTTGAGTAAATTATTTATTCATTGAATAAATTTCTTTAACCATTTTTTAATTAAGTAAGTACTAGTTATCAGAAATTAAGCTCATGTATTAGTCAAAACCATGTATAAAACCGTGTATTTATGTTCAACATTTCTTTTGGAAATTTTTATGTTAAAGGCCTTATCATAATTATTTAGTTTTACTGATGCTTATGACATATGCCTTGATTTTCCTCAGCCCTTTCCTTACTGCCCCGTGTTCTTCCCTTTCTTTTAGACGTCTCTCCTTTTGTTTTCGTCTTCTCTTTTCCTTCTTTATTGTTGTCCTAGGGCTTAAATCCTGGCCTCACATGTACTAGGCAAGTGCTCTATCACTGAGTTGTCTCTAAGGCTTTAAAAAAATAATCAGAGGGGGCTGGAGAGATAGCACAGCGGTTAAGAGCACTGACTGCTCTTGAAGAGGACCCGGGTTCGATTCCTAGCACCCACATGGCAGCTACAAACAGTCCTTAACTCCAGTTCCAGGGCAATCCGAAGCCCTCTTCTGACCTCCGTGGCATTGCATGACACGGGTGCACTCACATACTTGAAAGCAATATACTCATAAAGAAAAAATAAAATAAATAAAATAAAATATTTGGGAGGCAGAGGCATGCGGATCTTTGTGAGTTCGAGGCCAGCCTGGTCTACATAGTGAGTTCCAGGACAGCTGGGGCTACAAGGAGTTCCTGTCTCAAAAAAGACAAAAAAAATTTTTTTAAAACTTAAAAAAAAAAATCAGAACTTTATTGTTTTTTTCCTAATTGAATATTTTACAACAAATTGCTAAAACATTTCTGTAGGAACTTTCTGTATGCTTTACAATCAAATTGAAATCAGTATTTTATGAAAAGATTTTCGTATGTGTTTTTAAAATAAAATGTCAATATCCCCAGTTTACTTTTATAGTAATGTTAAGACTGTATCTAATTGTTGTGTGATAGCACATTCCTTTAATGCCAGCACTCTGGAGAGAGAGGCAGGTGGATCTCTGAGATTGAGGCCAGCCTGGTCTACATAGTGAGTTCTGTGACATTTGGGGCTACAGGGAGACCTTGTCTCAATCCCCTCGCCCCCCACAAAAAGAATGTTTCTAATAGCAGCTGTTCTAAATTCAAGAATTTCAGGAAGAGGGGTGATAGTCAATATTATCAGATGTTGTTAAATGAGTTAAAGACTAGAGGTGTTCATTTGAGAATGTGTAAGTGACTGATACTAGAAATCTTTACTTTGTAACAATGGCAGGATTGTGATCCTTTCTCCATACTGTCAAGTTAAGAGAAGAGATTTCAACACTGAGTCAGGGTAAGAGTGCTGGTGAAAGAGTAGTTCAAGTATTGAGCCCACATCTGAAGTAAGGCAGTTCCAGGAAGGAGCTGATATATCCAAAGACAATGGTGTAAGGTTAAGGGACTGGTCAGAGATGTGTAATCAGGTATAATTAGATGACATTGTAAGAAGTAAAATGTAGAATGTGGTTAGAAAAGATGCTATACATTATTTCAGAGCTAAAACTATAGTCAATGTTTATATAGTCTATAATGTATACATATATACTAAAATATTTTATTTATTTTAATTTTATGACTTTTATGAGTACCCATAGAGGCCATAAGAAGACATTGAATCTCCTGGAACTGGAGTTAGAAGCAGTTGTTAGCCACCATTAGGTGCTAGGAACCAAACCTGGGTCTTCTGGAAGAGTATCCAGTGTTTTAACACACAAACACACATATTTAATCTCAAAGCATTTTAACAGGTTTTAGAAGAAAAAAATTACCATTCACAATTACCATTGTACCCAAATCCACAATAATGTCAAAGTTTTTATTTTTAGGCCACTGTCTATTTCACTGAAATTTGTAAATGATTCTCAGTTTAGTCTTAATAAGTGTTTCTGTGTTCCCTTTATTTAGCTACTTGAACACATTTAGTGACTTCCTGTTTTTTTAATAGATCAAATCCATAGTTTTAATTTGGTATTCAAGGCCCGTCCTCTGTTTAGCTCCAGTATAGGTCTCAGCCATACATCCAAGTATTCAAGAATAAAAATCTTATATTCTACCCATTATAGACTGCGTACTCTATATTAACTATAAGTTTTGTTTGTTTGTTTGTTTGTTGTTTTTGCTCTTTTTGAGGCAGGGTCTCCCTTTAGCTCCAGCTGGCCTGAAACTCATTATGTAGAGCAAGGTGACCTTGAACTCAGAAAGATCTGCCTGCCACTGCCTCTGAAGTGCTGGGATTAAAGGCATGTGCCACCACACCCGGCTTAACTATATGTTTTTATGCCATTTATAATCATATCATTATCTCTGCATAGAGTATACTACTACTTTTCAAGCTTAAAAATAATTATTCTGATGCAAGCAAATCTCCCTTTTAATTCTCTGTCCATATTCAGTCAATCTCTCTGGTCTTCTCTAATCATCCTAAGTGAAAGTTATTCTCCTTCCTTAATAGTTTGGTGATACTTAATTTGTATTGGTTCAATGTTACTGCCAATTAACTCTTGTATTTTGGATTTTTTTTGGTATGCATCTACCTTTCTACTGTACTCAGCAAATGTTTATTGGTAATGACTAGTACCCTGGAAGTGCTAAATTACTTAATATCTTTAGTTTTCCCTAATTAAAGTTGAAATGATTTTAGCATCTGTAATTGAGCAATAAGATGCAGGGTGGCTAGGAAGGTGCACAGTTTTTAGATCTATATAGCATTGACATCTCACTGTGCTATTTTGTGACTTTGTGCCTTGGTATCTTCAACTATGAAATGATGTACTACATATATATGAAAAGATTATTATATGATTTAAATATGTCTTACTTTCTTCCCCTCTTACTTGTGTAGATATATCTTGCTACTTAAAGATTGTTAAGCAGCACGGAATCAACTTGTAATGATCTCTTCAACATAAAAATTTATGATATACATTGTAGCCCTTGCATGTTTTAGAAAATTTTTGCTTTCTTTTGTGTATGTATCTGTGTTCCTACATGTGTCTGGATGCAAGTATGGAAGCCAATCTTGGGTATAATTTCTTAGGAGCTGGTTACCAGGTTTCTCACAGGGACTGTTAGATTAGGCTAGACTAGCAGGACAGTGAGTCCCAGGGATCTACCTGTATTTACCTCCTTAACACTGGGATTACAAGTCTGTGTCATCATACACCTCTCTTTACATGGATTTTATGGATTGAGTTTAGATCCTTATGCTTGCACCACAAACACTTTAATAACTAAGATATTCTCCAGCCCCTAGATTTTGAATATGTATAAGATATATATGAATATGTGTATGTGTGTATAATAGCAATAATCTTATGGTTTTATGTAACTTCTAGCAAAGAGGTATTTAATTAAATCTGATATAATATCCTTTTATTTGAGACAAGAGAATCATACCTCACTAGAATGCTAATCTCTAAAAGGCTAGAATGAACTTTAGAACAGTTCTGATTGGAAATTATAATATGAATGAGAAAACCAAAGTCTAGAATTTGGGTGTGGTAGTATGTATGGTACCTAGGAGCATGGACTTAGGGTCAGAAAAATATTCAAGTTTTCCCTCTGCAATTTATGTAATGGTTATAGTCTGTGCTAATTACTTTTGAGGTTCAGGTTTTCTTTCTCTAGGAAGACTTCTTAGATCACAGAAGTGTTGTCCATGTTAAATGAAATAATAGTCACAAAGCACATACCACAGAAAAAGGCACATACTAACTTCTTTTGACTGTCACAATTATCTGTAAAATTACTTGTCTATAACATAATGGGAAAATTTAGTTTCAATCTAGTTTTGTTTGGTTCTGCTGTAAGTTTTATTGTTTTATGATCACCTCTCACTTGGTTAAAAGTCTATGAATAACATCTATAGAAAGAAAATAGAATTCTATAGAAAGAAAAAAGAATAATTCTAGTTTTGAAAAACATATTTGAGAGGAAGGGCTGGAGTCATTTCTATTTTAACACCATGTGGGCTCTGGGGTTTTACATTCTTGACATTAGTGCCCTTTACCTGTGTAGCCATCTTGCTGGCCCAGAGTAATTCTGTTTCTTCTCCAGTCTCCTGAAACCCCTTTTCTCTGAGAGTATTTATACAATTTTATTTGCATACAATTTTTTTCACTGAATTTTAGTACAATGGCTGTTTTAATAGTATAACTTTCATATTTAGATCATCTTATTTAATATTTTACTATATACTTAATGTTATAAAGTAATCCTTAGTCTCCCCTGTTCCTATTAAAATTCCTTTTTTCTCCATGGTAATTCCATTTATAGAAATGGTTTACTTAGGGGCTAGAGAGATGGCTCAGTGGTTAAGAGCACTGAGTGCTGTTACAGAGGACCCAGGTTCAATTCCCAGCACCCATATGGTGGCTACAAACCATCCTTAACTCCAGTTCCAGGGGAGCCTGAAGCCCTTTTCTGACCTCTGCGACAGTGTATGACACAGGTACCCTCATATACATGCAGGCAATACACTCATACACATAAAAATAATAAATAAAATTTAAAAAGAAATGGTTGATTTAATAATTGATATTTAGAAGTAATATAATTTTATAGTGTTCCAGTGATTAGAAATGCCATGTTGGATTGTAAATTTAAAATGTCAGGTACCTATCCACAGATAAATTATGATCATATATGGCAATAATTGATAAATGTCCCCTGATACTGATTTTTTTTTTCTTTTTCTAAATTTTTGCCCCTTCTAAATTTTGCACACCATTTCCTGGAATAAAACCATTGTTTCAGTCTCCATTGCAGCTAGGTAAATTTTGTCAAGTAAGTTTTGGTGAGTGATACATAAGCAGAAATACTGTGCAATACCCAGAAATATCCTGTTTTAGGTTTTATTGTTGATTGAGACAGGATGAATTTCGGTTTGTAGCTCTAGCAGGCCTAGACCTCCCTATGTAAAACAGCTAACCTGGAATTTATAGCACTCCTTCTGCCTGTCCGCCTCCTGAGAGCTGGTGTGATAAGCATGATTTATACCATCAGGCATAAAGTATTCCTAAAGAAGAGGTGCAGTTTCTTTCTCTCCCTTTCTCCTTTCTGGCTGAAACTTAGGCAAGGTAACAGGACGATGACAGGAAGCTACATACTGAGGAAGGGAAAAGCATTAAGAGAGAAAGTCCCCAAAACTTCATGATGCCACCTCCCTTACACTGACTTATTCACATCTAGACTTCTGGTGACAGAGTTAAATTTCTATGTTGTATAAGCCATTGACTTTATGCTCTTTATTATTTGTGCCTAAATCTAACCTTGATACACTAAGATAACTTTAGAAAAAATTATATCATTGACAAAATGTTATGTATTTTCTTCTTTTCCTTTTTATAATATTTCTTTTTTGGTCCTTTAAGTTTTAGGAGAATAGAAAAGATAATGATTGTCTTTTTTAAAAGAAAGTTTTGTTGTATTTTATTACTTTATTTCATGTGTATGTTTATGGACCTGAGTATATGTATGTGCACCACTTGCAAGTAAGAGCCCACAGAGGCCAGAAGAGGGTGTAGAGCACCTGGAACTGGAGTTATGGGTAGGTTATGAGCTGCCATGCAGGTGCTGGGAACTGAACTCCTGTCCTCTACAAGAACAGCAAGTGCTCTCACCTGCTTGCTGAGCCACCTCTACAACACCATGATTCACTGTCTTTAAGAGAAGGAATTAAGCCATGCCTGATGGCCTAGGCTTGTAATTCCAGCCACTCAGGAGGCTGAGATAGGAGGGTCTCAAGTTCAAGGCCTGAATTTGCTATAGAGAAAGTTTAAGGTCTGCCTGGGCATCTTCCTGACCCCTGTCTCAAAATGAAAAAGTGAAAATAGGGTTAGATATGTATGTAGATATGTAGCTCAGTGGTAGAATGTTAAGTAGCATGCATGAGACCCTTGGTTCAATCCTCAGTGAGGGGCAGGTAGAGGGACAGAGGGAATAGAACTTATAGATGAAGAAAATGTTTCAGCTACATCTTTGATTTAGAAGAGAGTCTAGTAAGAGGAATAGGCATATAGATTTGAAATAACATATGTTCAAATACATGTAGATATACTACTATAATATTGTTGAAATGTAAAATTTGTACAATTTTATGTTACATATTTTTAAACATTTTTTATTTTATGTGTATGAGTGTTATACCTACGTGTATGTAAGGGCACCCGTTTCATGCAGTGCCCAAGGAGGACAGAAGAGGTTGTTGGATCCCTGAAACTCAAGTTAAGGATAGTTGTTAGCTGTCATGTGGGTGCTGGGATTTGAATCCAGGTCTTCTGCAAAGACAGCCAGTGCTCTCAACTGCTGAACCATCTCTCCAGCCCACATATTTTAAAATAAATTCCTATATTAATATAGGAATCAAGGAAGGAAAATAAAACTAATATTTATTTATTGCATCTTATGATGCTAGGTTCTTTCTACTTGAATCTTAAACAATTTTTAGAAGATATAGTATTGCATTTTATAAATGAATAAACTGAGACTTGGAAAGGCCAAGTATCTTTCCTAGTGTATTCTAACTGAATGTTACATCTTTTTTGAAAAGCGCAAAAATCAACCGTTTCCATAACAAGTCTATTATGTGTTACCTGTTTATTATTTTTTCACTTTTCTAGCACCAAAAGTGAAGTTGGAGTAGGTAGAACTCAGTAAGTCTACCCAGGAATTTAAATATTTTATGCAAATCAACACATTTAATATATTAAAATTAAAAGGTACCCAATAGGAGGGTGGTTCAGACCTCCATCCAGGTAGCTGCTCAGAGCTCAGCAGACCACCTGAGAGTGTGGAGTTCTGGCCTCCCTCTGGCCTCCAACTATCAGAGGGCCTGAGAACCCAGGGGACAGCCTGACAGCCCCTGGATCCTGCCCCCACATGATGGTGAGCTTCCCCTAATTGCACCATACCATCCCCCTACCTGGGATTTTGTGAGGCCCCTTCCAGGGCCCCAGGGCAGATCTGACTAGTAGGGTAAGACTGAGATCCTAGCAGATAGTCGGAGAGGGTGGTTCAGATGTCCATGGGGTAGCTGCTCAGAGCTCAGCAGACCACCAAAGAATGCTAGGTTCTGGCCTCCCTCTGGCCTCCAACTACCAGAGGGCTTGAGAACCCAGGGAACAGCCTGACAGCCCCTGGATCCTGCCTCTGCATGGTAGTGAGCGTACCCTAATTGTGCCATACCATCCCCCTACCTGGGATTTTGTGAGGCCCCTCCCAAGGCCCCAGGGCAGATCTGGCTTTGGTAGGCTAAGGCTGGGATCTCAGCAGACCACCAGAGAGTGCTGAGTTCTGGAACCCTCTGGCCTCCCTCTGGCACAGGGTTGACAACAGGACTGCCTGAGAGAACCTGGATCCTGCCTCCACATGGTAAAGGAAGCCTAAGTGTTCCTGACTGGAACCTGAATTGGGCTTCCCCTGAATAGCTGATCTGAAGCCATCAGTTCCCTCCAAAATAAACCTGAAAGAACCTGAACCCTGTACAAACCAGCTTTACATAACCAATAAAGAAAGGATCTAGGCACCCGGATAATACAAACAAAAGCATACTTCAACTTAATTTGCATATCAGAATCATAAACAACAAAAGAAATTCACATGCCAAAACATCGCAATGAAAGAATAATAAAATGGAAAACCAAAACACTATGTCCCCAGCAAAGCCCACCAATCCTGTAAAAGAGTTCTACAAGGAGAACCCCCTAGAGATAACCCAGGACACTGAATTTAAAAGAATAATCATAGACATGATCAAGGAATTCAACGAATTTAAAGAACACACAAATCAAAGAGTTAAAGGAAGATAGGGATAAACTTCTGAAGGAATTCACAAAAGACATAGAAACACTGAATAAAACTCAGGCAGAAATGAAGAAGGATGTACAAAACTCAATAAGCCGACTTGAAACAATAGGGGAAAGCCTCACCTCTAGAATGAATGAAATGGAGAAAAGAATATCAACGTTAATGGCATTGACCAGATCTTAAACAGGATTGTTAAAGAGAATTTCCCAAAATTAAGGAAAGACATCCCCATACAAATATAGGAAGCACATAGAACTCCAAATAGGATCAGAAAAGAAACTCCCCATGACATATTATAGTAAAAACACTAAATGTACAGAACAAAGAGAGAATACTGAAAGCAGCAAAAGAAAAACAAGTCACATACAAAGGAAAGCCTATCAGAATTACAGCTGACTTATCAATGCAAACTATGAAAGCCAGAAGAGCCTGGACCAAGGTGTTTCTAGTTCTACGTGAGAAGAGATGTGAGCCCAGAAAGCTATACCAGGAAAAATGTCTATTATAGTTGAGGGAGAAAGAAGACTCTTCCATGACACAAATAGCCTGAGTATATGTATGTGCACCACAAAACCAGCCCTTCAAAGAATACTTGAAGCAATACAGAGAGCAGAGAGAGAAACAACTATATCCTAGGGGCAACAAAAGAAAATAAACAAAGATATAATCTAGGAAACACGAAATTACACAGAGAACACAAACAGCAATCAAAATGACAGCAACGAATACACACATTTCCAGAATAACCTTAAATATCAATGGACTGAACTCCCCAGTCAAAAGACACAGGCTAAGCGGATGGATTAAGAAACAAAATCCATCTCTTTGCTGGCTGGAAGAAACCCACCTCACCTTCAAGGACAGGCACTACCTTAAGGTAAGAGAATGTAAAAGAGTATTCCAAGCCAATGGCACTAAGAAATAAGCAGGGGTTGCAATTCTAATATCTGACAAAATAGACTTCAAAGTAAAACTAATCAGAAGAGATAAGGAGGGTCACTTCACTCTGATCAAAGGAACAGTTAACCAAGAAGATATTACAATCCTTAACATATATACATCAAATTCTGGTGCACTCAAATTCATAAAAACAGTAATACAGGACTTTAAGACACAGATTAACCCCAACTCAGTAATAGTGGGGGACTTCAGTACCCCACTGTCTCCATTAGACAGGTCAACTGGACAAAGAATAAACAGAGAGACATCTGAATTAAATGATACCATTCATCAAATGGACCTAACACACATCTTTCAATTATTCCACCCAAACACCAAAGAATACACTTTTTACTTAGCACCTCATGGAACTTCTTCAAAAATTGACCACATACTGGGCCACAAAACAAACCTCAAGAAATACAAAAATATTGAAATAATTCCGTGCATTCTACTGGACCACAAAGCAATAAGGCTCAAAATTAATAATGGACGAAGCTCTAGTCACTACACGAACTCATGGTGATTGAACAACACACTCCTAAACAATGAGTGGGTCAAAGAAGAAATTAAGAAAGAAATATAAGAATTCCTGGAATTCAATGAAAAGGATAGTACAATACAACATAACCTG
>NW_008331545.1:87763-131177 GCF_000622305.1 Nannospalax galili
ATCCAAAAATTCTCGACAAAATACATGCAAACCACATACAGACACACAGCAGAAAGATCATTCACCATGCTCAAGTAGGCTTTATCCCAGAGATGCAGGGATGGTTCATTATATGCAAGTCAATAAACGTTATTAATCATATAAATGGACTCAAAGACAAAACCACATTGTCATCTCAATATATGCAGAAAAGGCTTTTGACAAAATTCAGCATGCATTTATGTTCAAAGTCCTAGAGGGAATTGGACTGGAGGGAACATACCTCAACATAATTAAAGCTATATACAACAAACCCACAGCCAATATCATTCTAAATGGAGAAAAACTGGAAGCATTCCCATTAAAATCAGGAACCAGACAAGGATATCCACTGTCTCCAGTCCTTTGCAACATAGTGCTTGAAACTCTTGCTAGAGCAATAAGATGGGAGAAGGAAATTTAAGGAGTACTAATTGGAAAAGAAGAGGTCAAATTATCACTTTTTGCAGATGATACGATACTATACCTAAGAGATCCCAAAAGTTCCATCAGAAAACTTCTAGAACTAATCAACACTTTCAGTATACTGGCAGATTATAAAATCAATCTATAAAAATCAGCAGCCTTTCTATATACCAATAACAAGCAATTGGACAAAGAATACACAGAAATGCTTCCATTCACAGTTGCTGCAAAAAAATTAAAATGTCTTGGAATAAATCTGATGAAAGACACCAAAGATCTCTACAATGAAAATTTTAAATCATTAAAGAAAGAGATTGAGGAAGACACCAGGAGATGACTAGACCTCCCATGTTCATGGATTGGAAGAATTAATATTTTTAAAATGACCATCCTACCAAAAGCAATATATAGATTCAATGCAATCCCAATCAAAATCCCCATGATATACTTCATAGAATTAGAAAAATCCATCCTTAAATTCATATGAAGGCACAAAAGACTCTGGATAGCCAAAGCAACCCTGAACTCAAAGAGCAATGCTGGAGGGATTACTATATCATATCTCAAAGTATACTACAGAGCTATAGTCATAAAAACAGCATGGTACTGGTGCAAAAACAGACACATAGATCAATGGACCATCATTGAAGATCCAAACCTGAGTACATGCAATTTCAGCAACCTGATATTTGACAAAGGTCCCAAGGAGGAAAGACAGCATCTTCAACAAACGGTGCTGGCAAAACTGGATCTCTACCTGTAGAAGAATGAAACTAGATCCTTACCTTTCGCCTTGCACAAAAGTCAACTCCAAATGGATCAAAGACCTCAATGTGAAACTGGAAACCCTGAAATTATTAGAAGACTATATTGGCAGTAACTTACAAGATATAGGTGTAGGAGAGGATTTTCTAAATCAGACAGAAGTTGCTCAGGAATTAAGGTCAGCAATCAATAAGTGGAACCTCATTAAACTAAAAAGCTTCTGTACAGCAAAAGAAACAATAAAAAAAAGTGAAGAGAAAACCCACAGAATGGGAAAAAAAAAGTCTGCACCAGTGATACATCTGACAGAGGTTTAACATCCAGAATATATAAAGAACTGAAAAAACAAAGAATTGAGAAACCAAATGACCCAATGAAAAGATGGGCTCAAGCTCTAAACAGAGAGTTCTCAAAGGAAGAAATAAAGATGGCTAAGAAACATCTCAAAAAGTATTCAACATTGTTAGTAATTAGGGAAATGCAAATTAAAACCACCCTAAGGTATCACCTTACCCCTGTCAGATTGGGTAGGCTCAAGAGAACAAATGATACCAAATGCTGGCGAGGATATGGAGAAAGGGGAATGGTCACTCACTGCTGGTGGGATTGCAAACTTGTGCAGCCTCTATGGAAACCAGTATGAAGAATTCTTAGAAAACTAAAAATGAACTTACCATATGACCCGGTTATATCACTCCTTGGCATATACCCAAAGGCCTCATACTACTTTAGAGACACTTGTACAACCATGTTTGTTGCTGCTCTTTTCACAATAGCTAAGAGATGGAAGCAACCTAAGTGATGAGTGGTTAACCAAAATGTGGTATATTTACACAATGGAGTTCTATTCAGCTGTAAAGAAAGATGAAATTTTGAAATTTGCAGGTAAATGGATGGATCTAGAAACTGTTATACTAAGTGAAGTAACAGACTCAGAAAAACAAACGACCTATGTTCTCCCTCATATGTGGCTCCTAGCACAAAATCCTTTTAAATTTCAGGTCCTTTTAATAAGATAATGATATACAGCCCTCCTTTCTGCATGAAATAACTACCATCATCACAACTTCAGCTAAGCTCGATCACTAAACATAGTCACAGTTGGGCTTGTTGACGGTTGTGCTCATTCATTAAAGGAATGCCAGGCAGGGTCACCGGACCCTCACCTGAATATCCAGCCTCTCTTTCCAGCCACTCTTCTCAGCCAGCTAGTCCAGCCTTGGAAGACAAAAGAAAAATGAGGAAGAACCCAATAGAGGGATGCTTTTGGAAGCCCTTGTCAAGAAGCTCCAATGGAGTTGCCCTGTTCTGACTTTTCTCTAGTTCCCTGTCTAGAACTTGTAATGCTAATTACTCTTGCCTTTACTTCTCCTTCACATCTCCCATTCATGATTCAAGGACTTTCTTCTCCCCTTAGAGACAAGACTTATGCAATTTGAGAGTCTTTTAGATAGACCCACTGAAGAGGTACTCCAGTTGCCCCTCCCTGTGTCCCTGATCAGCATGGAAGAACCAGAGGGGTCAGCCTCCCTATTCCCTATTGGCAATTTGGGTAACCCCTTCAGAGGATGGCGTGATACGAATAGGAGGTAGGAATTGGGTAGGCAGTTAGGGTAAAAAGACCCCAAAGAAATGTAGCCAATTTCTTGGCTAAAAGTCAAAATGTCCTTGGGCCTGTTAGCAACAAAATCTGTTCCAAGGCCAAGCCTTGTCAAAAGTTTTTGGGCGCTTTTAACTAATCCTTAAAAAATTTTAGGATTACCTCTTCAGAGGGGGGAATGTTGGAGGGAAGGGGGTGGGCATGGATTTGATCCAAACATCTTATATGCATGTATGAAATTCTCCATAAAGTTTCTGTAAAAATTTTTTAAAATACCCAATATAAAATATAGATAAAATTAAATAAAATAATGTATAGTAGTTATAAAATATGTCTTAGATACTGTTTTCTAAAGTCAAAATAATTTAAAATAATATTTATAATTAGTATTATAGCAGTAATTTAAATTGCTTAATATACATCCATTCCATTGTGATTCCTAAATGTGTATTTGAATAAAAGAAACCTTCCATTCACCCCTACTACATCTCCCTAAAATTTTGCACTATTTTTAAGTTTACAGTTAATGGAGCTGAAAACACATAGGGTGTTGTGCAGGTCAGTCGTTGCACATATCAGTGATTCTGTGTTGCACAGAATCAAGTTAGCCTTCTTGATTTTTTTTTTTTAAATGTGGCCTTTCTAGGTATCCCAGTCTTATTTCAAACTCATGATCCTCCTACCTCAGCTTCCCAAGAGCTGAGGTTACAAGTATCACTATACCTGGCAAGTTAATCTTCTTTTGAACATGTAAAAATGTACAGTGGTTAAACCATCACTTGATTTAATGAAACAGCAAATCTACGTGCCTGAAAAGGAAAAAAGAAAAATTTAAAAGATCTAGGAATAATAAAACCATGACAGGGTAGAAAAGAAAATCTGAATCTCTACTTTGGTTTCTTTTATAATTAGCTGTTTTCTTATCATAATTAGCTCAGAATCTAGCACCTAGACTAGGTAAATATTTTTAATTAGGGCCATTAGAATTTAATATGGCTAGTATATTCCTCTCACATTTTGTAGAACACAAAGGTGCACTCCTATTATAAGATGTACCTGTGCAGACATATTAGTAAAAGAGTAGATTAAATATCAGTGTGGTCTGTAAAAATTGTGTGTAGAGTGAAATCTATATTACACACTGAGATATGAGATTATGATATTTCACCTCTTTGTTCTTTTGCTATAAATATGCAAAGAATAATCTATGATGAATAATGTTTTGATAGAAATGGAGAAAAATATCTTGTTGTATAGTCGCCAAAGGTATATCAAAGTTAGCGTGTCATGACCGTTAAAAAAACTCTTAGCACAAATATTCCTGATGTGTTCTTGGGTGGTGGCGCACGCCTTTAATCCCGGCACTTGGGAGGCAGAGAGAAGTGGATCTCTGTGGGTTCAAGGCCAGCCTGGTCTACATAGTGAGTTCCAGGACAGCTGGGGCTACAGAGAAACCCTTTCTCAAAAAAAAAAAAAAAATCACATCCACAGGTTTCTTCCATTGCAGTGTAAGATGGTGTGTTTAAACTTTGCAGCTCACAAAGAATACTATGTCTAATGATTGTAGTTAAGTTCCCTGGCTTCTTTTTTGCTTAAAAGAAACTCCTTTTACATCCATAATTTTTGTTTCTTCTTTTTCCTTTGTCTTTTATTTATTTTATTCTCTAATAGTTTGGAAAACTTACACATCTGGCACTAAATTCAAATGTTGCAGTTCATTTCAAATTTTACCTTCTTCATAAAACTTCTGCTCCCCAGGGTTAGAATTGATCTTTCAGTCAATTATTCCTTTTCAGTATTTGTTACTTCTATTATAGCAATTTTGCTCTGTGCTGGAATTCTTGGACTTAAGTGTGCAGGGTTTTTTTTTTCTTTTTTCTTTTCTTTTCTTTTTTTTCTTTTTTGTAGTGAGAAAAGACTATAAAATTCTAAAAGTTCCAATAATTGTGTAAAAATTAATATAAATATATTTTAGACCATTTAAAATGCCCATTTGATAACAAATGTCTGCCAATTGTTTTGAGGGCTATTATATCAGTCTAATGAGAAAGCCTGTCCTCAAAATAGACTTGATATGAAATGATTAACTTGTACCACTGAAGACTTGATATTACATAGTAAGCTACATTAAAGTATTGTAGATTGAATGGAAAGAAATAGTGGGACTATTAAATCATTCAAGGCATACCACACTACAGGTCTGTCAAGTTGAAATATAATTAGAAAGTGGGACAGCTAGTATGGTCAACTTGATAGAATCTGGGATCACCCATCTAGAAGATGGGCCTCAAGCAAGCTTGTGAGAAATTGTCTTGATTACATTAATTGGTGTGGGAAGAACATCTTAATTATGTGTGGGACCTGGTCTGTAATAGTAGAGAAAGCAGCTGAGTACTAACATGCATGCTTTCATTGCTCCCTTCTTACTGGACATAATGGACTGGTTGGAATTGAGTTAAATAAACCCCCTTTCCCTTAAGTTGCTTTTATCAGAGTATTTTATTATGGAAACAGAAAAAGAAACTGGGACAGAAATTGTTATTGAGAAGTAGTACAGCTTTGGAGTGATAAAGCATATTGTTTTAGTCTTTGGAACTGTTTTTGGGGGGGAATGTAGATGAGTTTGGAATTTTGGGCTAGAATAGCCATTGTATGCTGGAGTCCAGCTTAATCAGAGCTGTACGGTGGGGAGCTTGGAAGGTAAGAATACTGAGGGAAGAGGGGACAGTTGGGGCCTGGGTCATGAGGTTTCAGAGGAGCAAGGAACTGGGTCAGGGATGTGATATTTTGGCTAAGAATCTGACTTTCAGGTTCTGAGAACCTGAATGAAGTTCAATTGAAAGGTGATGGGCTAGTTTGGCACAAGAAATTCAGAACAGGAGAGAATTCAGGGTGATGCTTGATAAAGCATCTGAGATTATTAAAGAAATCAGCACCACTGAAAGAAGCCTCCTTTGCTGTAATGGGACAATAAAGAAGGTATGCTAAAGGCAAAACCCTCCTAGCCAAGGCTTCATCTTGTGAAGATCTAAAGTCATTTAAAGAAAAGTTGCTTAAACTGAAGGGATTCCCTGCACCTTGAAAGCAGCTGGCTAGGAAAGTGTTTCCTCAGGATCAGCGCACAGAAACTGATACTTCAGTAGTCCAAGGGGCCAGGGACATCTTGGGCTGGCAGAACTTGGCAGCTTTGTCCAGATGGTACTGGCTTTTGAAGGCATGGAGAATGCATGATTGAGGGGGTCAAGGAAAACTACTGAAGCCAGATGCTGTGTGACAAGGTCAGAGTACCTGAAAAGAGGCCCTGAGAGTCCATTGTGTGAGGTTGTACAAGTGAAATCTCTGTTGCTCTGGAGACCCCAGGATATTGGTAATACTAGGACCATGAGATGGCCTTCAAGGAGAGCTGTAGGCATGGAGTGAAGCCCGCCTGAGCAGCAGAGCTAGGGGGTGTGGGACTGCCAAAGCCATTTTGAGCCTGGAATATTACATTATGACCCCAAGTGCCTAACATGGAGCTGCAGGTATTTGACTTCTGGATTTTGCTTTTGCTTTGATATGGTTGTTCCTTGCTATATTCCAGTTCTTCCTTTTTTAGATAGGAAAGTTTACTTTAGGCTCTTATATGTTGGAAGTATGCAACTTATTTTTTATTTTATAGGAACTCATTGTTAAGAGACTTTGGACTTCTAAAGTTCTAGTTTGTTTCGCCATTGCTATGGCAAAACACTCTGACCAATACCAACTTGGGGAGGAAAGGTTTATTTGTCTTACATCTCCTGGGTCACAACTCATCAGGGACCCTGAGGTAGGAACTCAGGGCAGGAACCTGGAGGCCAGAACACAGGCCATGGAGGAACACTGCTTACTGGCTTGCTCTCCTGGCCCCTGATCAACCTGCTTTCTTATGCGACACAGTCCCACCTGCCCAGGGCTAGCACCACCCACAGTGGGCTGGGCCCTTTCACATCACTCAATAATCAAGAAGATGCCCCACAGACATGGCCACAGGACAGTCCAAAGGAGGAAATTCACCCATTGAGGCTCCCTCAACCCAAGTGTGTCAAGTTGAAACTAAAGCTATCCAGCACAAGAGTTGGAATTGTTAAAGACAATGGAGACTTTTAAGTTGTACTGAATGCGTTTCATAGTGTAATATGATCCCAAACCTATAGGGAGAAGAGATGGAAGATTTGGACTTAAAAGCAATGTGTTTGGCAATGTGTTGACGAGGGGTGGAGTTGTGATGGCTACTGTTGTCATCTTGATAGAATCTAGGATCACTTAGAAGATGAGCCTTTGAGCATACCTGTGAGATATTGTCTTGATCTTTCTTAATCAGTGTGGGAAGATTAATCTTAATTGCGGGCGGAACCTAAGCTGTATAAGTGGTTAAAGCAAGCTGAGCACTTTAGTGCTTGCATTCCTTACTGTTTTAACTACAGATGTAATAGACTGTAACTTGGAACTATGACCTACATAAGCCCTTTCTCCCTTAAGTTGCCTTTTGTCAGACTATTTTATCATAAGCAATGAAAAGAAACCCCAAAACAAAGTTATAGGGAAATAGCAATCAGTGTCCTATTAATAATGAGTATAATGATTCATTTTAGCAAAACCATCATTTAATACCAAATTGAAATCTGTTTTGTTTTGTTTTGGTTTTTAGCTTTTATGGACATATTTGTAAATATTTATTGGTATTCTATTTGGATAAGATTCTGAAGCAAAAGGAAGAGTTTATTTTATCCATAATTTTATTTTTCTACATTTCATTAATGTGAGAATTTAACTAATTTAAATCAATACAGGCCAGTGCAAGAATTTTTTTCACTCTTCATAAAGTGTCTTTGTACAACTTAAGTTTCAGAACCATTATAGAGTTCTAGATATTTTATTTGATGATTTTTGTGTTCAGCTGCTTCCTGTATGAAATTATAAAACCTTTGAAACCTAGTAAAGGTATAGAGTATGTTTTATTCATTCTCACTGTCCCATTAAGAGTGTAAAATCTATCTTGTACCTACTAGCAATCCAACTGATATTTATGCAGTAAACTGGCTTATGCTAAGTATGATATAAAGGGAATTTATAAGCATTTTTACCCCCTTAGAGTGTTGACAATCTGCTGGATTTGAATATATAAGAGAGAGGGAGGAAGGAAGAATAATATTTACAGTGCTGGGGGGATTGAACTCTGGGCTTTGCACATGCTAGGCAAGCACAAAATTAAAAATTCTATAGGATTTTGATCACTTTCAAGTGTTGTGTTGTTTTGTTTGAAGCAAAGCTCTGTGGACATACCTTGGAGATATGTAGATTCTGTTCCAAACCACCAAAATAAAGCAAATATCAAAATAAAGCAAGTAACACATTTTTTTCCGCAGTATTGTAAGTTATACTGCCATTATTATATGCTATTATTATATTCATTAGCCTTACAATAGCATTATCTCTATAAACCCCTTCCCAAACTCCAATTATGTATATATTTTACTGAAAAAATACTTTATTCTTTTTTAAAATTTTTATTTATTTTTGTATATTTTTATGTGTATTGCCTGCATGTATGTAAGTGCACCTGTGTTATGCAGTGCCCGTGGAGGTCAGAAAGGGGTGTTAGATCCCCTGAAACTGGAGTTACAGACAGTTGTTAGCTGCCATGTGGGTACTGGGAATCGAACCAGGGTCCTCTGCAAGAGCAGTCCATGCCCTTAACTGCTGAGCCACCTCTCCAGCTTCAAATGCTTTATTCTTAAAAAATGCTATCATCTAAGCCTTTGAAACATCCTAATCTTTTTGCTGGCTGAGGGTCTTCTCCTGACAAAAGTTGATGGATCCCACCTGGTTAGGATCAGAGGTCAGAATAGGGTGTCAGATTCCCTGGAACTGGAGTTATAGAAGGTTGTTATCCACCATGTGGGTGCTGGGAATCGAACCAGAGTCCTCTGCAAAAGCAGCCAGTGCTCTTAACTGCTGAACCATCTCTCCAGCTCCCAAAACTCTCTTTGTATCAGTAATAATGCTATATACTAAGTGGAGTAACATCTTAATTTCTTTCAAGTTTTACTTTGTGTTCACATCTTGGCTGTCTGGCACAAGAAGCCTAGGTTTCTACCTGTCTCACTTTTCAATATGCCTTTCTCACTAAGATTAATAATTTTCAGCTTTTGATTTAAAAATGAGAAAGGTGCTTGATTCTTCCTTTCACTTAAAAAATTAGAAGTTGTAGTAGGATTAATTGGCTTACTTTCAATATTGTTGTATTTTGAGGATTAGGAATGTCTTGAAAGGGAGAGACTAGAGGACAATGATCAATCATTCAAGACACATATCACATTTATCAATGATGTTTGCTTCTTAATATGGAAGCAGTTCATACTGCCTCACAATAATTTAAATAATAACAACAAACATCACTGATCACAGATTACTATAACATATAATAATAATGGTAAAGTTAGACATGTGAGTGTTAGCAAAATCTGACACAGAAACAAAGTAAGTAAATACATGCTGTTAGAAAACTGGTGCCAATCGACTTGCTCTATCCAGGGTTGCCACTTTTTTAAGCAGCATCAGGCTGGAGAGATGGCCCAGCCTGTAAAGTGCCTGCTGTGCAAGCATGTGCGCCAGAGTTCAGATACTTGGCGCCTTTGTGAAAAGCCAAGTGCAGTAGCACATGACTGTAATCCCAGCACTGTGGAGGTAAGACAGGAGGGTCCCCAGAGCTTGATGGTCAGCCAGTCTAGGGGAATTGGTGAGTTGCAGGTTCAGTAAGTGACCCTGTTTTCAGCAGTTAGATAGAGAAGTGATAGAGGAAAAATACCCAAGGTCAGTCTCCATGTGCATATATGAACATACAAAAACTCATTGTGAACTGCAGAAAAGAAAGCTACAATAAAACAATTCATTTAATGCTCTTAACTTTGTGGTGGACATTATTGTTACCCTTTTTACTTAAGAAATACATTATGCCATTACTAAGAAAGCTATACTACCATCCTGAGAGATTCAGGCAAAGGAAAACAACAAAATCCTCCAATGTGATCGAACTTGATTTATAAGAAATTAAAAGGACAGAGGGACATGCTAAATGACACTTGAGGTATATCATCAGGAGAATCCAGATGATGCAAAACTCTAAAAGGCACAGCACCTGGTTTCTTCAGTTCAAAGTATTTATGGAAGGGGCTAAGATGTAGCTTCATGCTACAGTGTGTGTTTAGCTTGCATGAGGCCTTGAGTTCAACCTCTAGCAGCACTGCAAAAAAGTGGAAGGTGGAGGGAGGGAGGTGTGGAGAGAGGGAGGAAGGAAAAGAAAGAAAAAATAAAAAATTAAGATGGATGAGGTTGATGCTTTGCTGGGTTATTTACAAATTAGACTTGAGAGTTATATAAGGTTTCTATTTGATCCCAGATTTAAAAAACTGAAAAATATTGTAAGATAATGTGTATACTAACTGAAAGTTTGATATTAAAGTATTTAAAAATTATTTTCTGTATAAAAAGAACTTCATGATGTTTATGTGCAAATCATAAATCTTTATCACAAAAGGTTAAGTATCTCCCTCAATCTTGAGGAAAAAGAAAACCAGTCTTTTTTAACACTTCTGATAAAGGATCGTTTTCTAATAGAGGTGACAGAACATTGGGCTCAAATACCCTGAATACTCCTAAGTAAAATTTCATGATATTACTAATTCATGTTTCTCCTGAAAACAAAATTTCATTACTAATTGTTATGCCTTAACTTCCTCACAGTTCAATTTTATTTTATAGAAATATAGGGAATCAAGGAAATAAAAACTGACATTTCTAGAACCCTCATAATATGATGAGGATAATAATAATAGTCAACATTTGAGTTCTTAATTATGTCAGACACTGCATAATTCGAGTTTATGGTGTTAACTTACTTCCTCCTCTTAACAATTTCATTATTTTCCTCATTTTACAAGTAGGAAAACAGTAGTAATGGAGGATTTAAGAGTTTAGTATTGCATGAAAAATCAGTGAACTTCAGGGTTCAGACTCTAAAATATGACACAGAGCCTATGTATTCACTATTATGCTACACTGTTTTTTGTGATTTTTGGTTGTTTGTTTTGCCATTGTCCTAGGTGACTTTATTGTGAATCTCATTTATGTAGTTTATCTGGCAGGGATTAGTATATAGTTGTTGGTGTATTTGTGCTTGTGTGTGTTGTATGTGTGATGCATGCATGTAACTGTGCAGGTGCACACACCCTTGTGCATGCATGTGGAGGCCAGGGTACATTGCTAGGTGTCTTCTATCTCTGTCCAAGTTATTGCCTTGAGATAGCATCTGTTACCGAACTGGAAGCTTGCAGTTTTTTGACTAGGCTGGCTAGCCAACAAGCTCTTAGGAGCTGCCTGTCTCCCCTGCACAATGCTGGACCTACAGGCACATGTAGCCATGCCTGGGTTGTTACATGGGTATGGGTCTTGGAACTCAGGGTCTCATGTTCAGCAACTGTTCTTACCCACTGATCTATCTCTCTACCCCTTGTGCACAGCTTAATCAGATACTGAATTCTTAGTTGGCAGTTTTGTTTTGTTTTAAATATAGTTGTTTCCTAGCATTCTTTAAATATGTCCTCGCTTGTCTTTTGGCCCCTGTGCTTCCAGGTGAGAATTTAACTGTTAATCTTTTATCAGTGATTCATTTTTCATAAGTTGCTTCTATCACTGTTTTATGAGTATCTGTTGGCTGGAGATACAGCCCAGATAGTACAACACTTGCCTGTTGTAAGGACCAGGGTCTAATCTTTAGCATTCCCTCTTCCTCCAAAAAGGAAGAGTCTTGGTTTTCAGCAGCTGGTTACAACATGTCTTGATGTGGATCACATTGAGATATTACTATATGGGGTTTGTTGGTTTTGTTGGATGTGTAGATTCATCTTTCCTCAATTTAATAAAGCTTTTATCATTATTACTCACATACTGCTTCTGCTCCTTTCTCTCACTCTTCTTATTTCTGCATACCCATAGTACATTTGTTGGTTCACTTGATTGTGTTCTATGAGTTTCATAGGCTCTTTCACTTTCGTTTTTTTTAGTTTGCTCCTCCAACTAATCTTGATTGACCTAGATTCAAGTTTGCTTTCTCATATCTGATCTCTGTAATGCGCTTTCACCTAGTTACTATAGTGTTTTGTGTTTTTTGTTTAGTTCTAGAATTTTTATTTTCTAGATATTCTTATTTTGTTAATATTTTCCCCTGATTTCTCTTTTCTGTCTATGTTTTATCTAGGTCTTTGAGCATATTTTAGAAAGATAATCTATTATTAGTAGATGTACCCTAAAAAATGCTAGAGTTCTTTAGGCTAACTGAAACAATCCTAGATGGTAACTTGAAGTCGTCCAAGGGAATAAAAATCTGGTAAATTTAGCTACATAGGTAAAGAGGAAGGAAACACAGGATACTGAAGGAAAGAATTGGACACCCGTGTGGCTGTAACATAGAGAGCAAGGATTGTGGTGGTTCAAGTACCAGAAGATAATGGTGATTTTGGAGTAAAATAAAATCTTTACCAGAGGAGCAGTGAGAAATGTTCAAAGCATATTTAAATTGTCAGTAACTCAAATGAATACTATTAATGCTAGAGATGGAGCCCAGGGCCCTGCACATTTTAAGAATCCATTCTATCACTGATCTCGATCTATATTCTTCATTTACCCATTTTGAGACTTACCTAGGTTGAATAACTTGGTTAAATTATATAAGGATTAAGTGGTAAAGCAAGCATCACAGTTCAGGAATGTCTGTGTTTCACATCTGTATCACCTTATTTCTTTTTCTTTCTTCTCCTTTTTTTGAGAGAGAGTCTCCCTGTAGCCCCAGCTGTCCTGGAACTCACTATGTAGACCAGTCTGGCCTTGAACTCACAGAGATCTGCCTGCCTCTGCCTCCCAAGTGCTGGGACTAAAGGCGTGCACCACCACGCCCAGCTTATCTCCTCATTTCTTAATAATACAAATCTAGGAAATGTGTAAGAAATTTTAAGTGACAGTGCATACCTATAATCATAGATATTCATGAGTCTGAGGTAGGAGTAACATAACTTTGTGGCCAGCTAGAGCAGCTTACTAAGACCCCATCTCAAGACAAATGAGCAAAAACCCAAAACCAAACCGTTAAAACCAAAAAACTTCAAATCTTGAAATTTCTGTTAGCTGCCGAATGCCTTCTATGTTTGTGGCATGTGATCTTACTCTCTGCAAGTACACTCACCATTAATCTTTTCAGTCTTACTTTAGACCTGTTGTTTCTGAGTAAATGGGTGAACTCACAGTCTTCAAAAGTGAACATTATAGCAAAAGTATATTTGATATGCTCTTATGATTTTTTTCTACCTTTTAATTCTTGCCCTCTGTGGCCCAATTGCAAAGACGAATTATGTGTCAAGCAGTTTCCATGTGTTGTTTTATGAGACTTATTAATATAAAGTAACAATTTGGAAATTGACATAATTAGAGAAGGCCAAACTAAGCTTCACATTTATATTTTTTAACTAAAGACAGTGATGTTTCTGCTATAAAACACTCAGAGAATGCAAAACTAATTTATGTTTAAGAGGGTTTAGTATGTATGTTTAGAAGAAAAAGCATAATACTCAATAAAGGTGATTTCTAGGTGATTAGATGACATAAACAGTATTATAGAAGAAAGGAATTAGGGCTGGAGAGATGGCTCAGTGGTTAAGAACACTGACTTTTCTTGCAGAAGACCCAGGTTTGAATCCCAGCACCCACATGGTAGCTAACAACTATCTGTAACTCCAGTTCCAGGGGATCCGACAGCCTCTTCTGTCCTCTGCAGGCATTGCACGACTAGGGTGCACTTACCTACATGCAGGCAATACACACATACACATAAAAATAATAAATAAAATATTTTTTAAAAATAAAAAAAGAAGATAGAAATTATGGATAAATCAGTGTGTTATGGTCCAAATATAGCCTCCAAAACTCCTGTTGCAATTTAAATGCCATTGTGGCAATGTTAAGATGTGGGGACTTTAAGAGGTGATTAGGTAATAAGGTACCACCTTCATAAATTGAGCCCTTTAACATGGCAGTTTATGACAGTATGAAGATAAATTTTTCTGTCTCTGCTCCCCTTATATACATGCCCATATGACACCTTCTTCCATGTTATAGCGCAACAAAAGGCAAGGTGCAGCCCTCAGTATATACTTCCAGCCTCCAGAACCATGAAACAAACTTATTTATAAGTCTCCCATTCTGTGTGATTCTGTTGTATCAGCAGAAAACAGACTAAGATACAATATATGCCTTGAGGTATTTTATGAGAGACATTATTAAACCAATTTATACTCTGTCACTCTTTGTCTTATTTAGCCTTATTTTTGTATACCTCAATTAAAATGTTGATAGGAAAGAAAAAAGATAGGAAACAAGATGGTAAATGGAAAACTGTTTACTCTTAAATATTCTGCTTGACAAAAATTCCCTCAGTAAGAATTATGAGCCATTCATTAATTTAATCAATGTGTTATGTGCTCACATTCAGTCACTCATTCATGCATTTATTCACTGTACACATATTTACAGAATGCTGACCTCTCCTACATATCTAGGTATTGGACATTCTGTGGTCAATAAGACAAAGTTCTTTTTTGTCATTAAGTTCACCTTGTAGTGGGAGAAGTGAAGTAAACAAATGTTCTCAAATATTGATACTAACTTCAAAGGATGAAGGAAGGAAAATGTCATCCTGCACATAGGGGATGAGGTAGAAACCAAGGTAACATATATAAAAGTTAGGAATGACCCCTTGATAAGTGATAGTTTGTTAAGAGTTACCAGGACAATCCAGTGAGGTGAAACCTGAGTAAATAGGGGTTGTGGCACCAATAAGGCTGGAATATTGTAAGCAAGGAGAATAGAGGTAGGCGGATACATCAAAAATACTTATAGGACTATGGGTATGGAGCGCTAGAGCACTTGCCTAGCATGTTTGAAGGCCCTATGTTCAAAACGTACCTAGTACTACCAAAAGGTAGCAGTATACTTCTTTTGAATGTGAAGCAAAGCAACTGGAATATTTTCTTTCTTTTTTTAAAAAATATTGTTTTTTATTTTACTTATATGAGTGTATTGCCTGCATGTATGTAAGTGAAGTGCACTTGTGTCATGCATTGCCTACGGAGGTCAGAAGAGGGTATCGAATTTCCCTAGAACTGGAGTTAAGGATGGTTCGTAGCCACCATGTGGGTGCTGGGAATCGAGCCTGGGTCCTCTACAAGAACAGCCAGTGCTCTTAACTGCTGAGCCATCTCTCCAACCCCATGGAATATTTTTTGTTGGTAGATTTTCACCCTCTTCCCCCAATTACTGTTTAATGAGATTATTTTATATTCAACATTCTTCATATTGGAGGCTTTTAAGGAAGAAGCTATGCTTAGTGTACTAGTGGCATTAAAATATTATAAATCCTTCAAGCTTTATATGAATTTATGTTTTGAGCAATATTCTATGGTTTTTGTCCCTAAGTTATAGACATTGTGATGTATTTAAGAAAGTTCTGTTATCTTGATTCAATAACCATCGTGTTATTCCTTTGGACTTACTAAACTTATAAAGGTAGAAAAACATGTTGTTTATCTTCTTTTGAAGTTTATAGTCTAGTGGAAAAAAGATACATAAAATGGATGTTACCATTTTCCTAGATGCCACAGGGTGTGTGTGTGTGTGTGTGTGTGTGTGTGTGTGTGTGTGTGTTGTGTGTGTGTGTGTGTCTTATGGATAATGAGAAAAATTAGGGTGAGGATTGGGTAGATGACTCAGTGGTTAAGTGCTCAAGTGTGAAAACTGGAGTTTAAATCCCCAGAAACCCACTAAATGCTGGGTTGGTGTGGCTACCTACCCGTAATTCTACCATAGGAAGGCAGAAATAGGAGATCCCCAGAACAAGATGGCTAGTAAGACTAGCCATATTAGGAAGCTCTGGGTTTGATTGAGAGACTATGCCTTAATGAATAAGGTAGAAGAGTAATCAGAGGTGGCTCACAGTATCAACTTTGGGTCTCCACATGTACTTGCATACATGTGAACCTGCATCTACACATGTGGGCGCTCATACCATGCAAAAACATACATACACACGTGCACACCACATACATAGGAAAACTGGAAAAGATAGAAAAAGAAAACATAATGTGATTCCCTAGGAGTGGAAAGGCCTCATCAGAAATACTCAAAGTTCTTTCCCTTGAGTGGCTAAAGAAAAAAGATCAAGAGTTGGAGAGCAGCCTGAGCTTTGTAGCGAGGCTATTTCCAAACCCTTAGTATATGGAAATTTCCTAACTTGGTTTTTGAAACAGTGTAAAATTATTTCAACTAAGGATGTTGATGCTGCAAAAATTCTTGAAAGAGCTTATGACATATCTAAATGTGAGGTATCTAACTTAATATGTATGCAGAAATTGAATTGTTTTTCTAAGCTAATATTGAAAAAGCATCATGTCACTCCATTATCTAGTCCCTGACTTAGGGTGATTCAGGAGAAACTGTACTTTAAAATTTGAATTTTGGTCTTTTCTTGCACTAGTGATATTCTTGTGATGCTGGGTAGTGGCAGTGAGCCCCAGCTCCAGTCAGCCATGAGTTCATGAGGATAAACACTTATGCTCTAAAGTAAATAGCTTTGCCAAACTATGGTGCTCTGTACATTAGAGGTATTAAGTGCATCTTTTTTACTTATTTTCAGCTTACTGTGGAATTGTATGTTGAGAAGGTCCATATTGCCCCTTTCCCTTTCTGTTTTATCTTTCATTCTCTATGTTTTAAGTTTACATGAATTAGGAAGAAGATAGCTGTTATAAGTACTGGTATTAGGGCTAGGGATATAGCTCAGTGGTGGAGCACCTGCTTGCCATGCACAGTGCCTCACAGACAAAACAAAATATACTGCAAAAGGATCATTTTTTAAAAGAAGGCTTTGTAGCAAATTTTTCAGTTTTTTTCTTTGAAGGTAGGGAATTATGATTATTAAAAGGGAAGTAATAGACTGAGGAACTAGCTCAGTGCTATCATACCAAGCCCTAGCACCCACATACAAAAGCTCATTATCCCAGCACTGGGGAAGTGCTGGCTTTCATTTCCATATGCATGTACTTCATGCATATATTCTTTAGCAATTTAAGACTGCAGAAATATCAAGACCATAATACCAACTATTATCAGTGCTTCACTATGTGAAACAAGGATTTGATACAGATTCAAATCTAATTGCCATTCACTAGCACATATGATATATATTTATGGTAGAAGTTCTATTTTTTATTAAAAATGAGAATTTAAACACCTATTACTTCATTTAAAAATATGGACATTTTGCCAGTCATGGTGGTGCAGGAGGTCTCTAATCCCATCACTCAGGAGGCAGAGGCAGGCAGATGTCTGTGAGATCAAGGCTAGCTTGGTCTACGAAGTGAGTTCCAGGCCAGTTGGGCCACAGACCCTGTCTCAAAAAAATTAAATTAAATTAAAAAGGACATTTCAAAATTTTTTATGAATCTCTGAGAATGCTCCATTTAAAGTCATGAATTCTAGGAGTTAGAGAGATGACTCAGAAGTTACTAGGACTTACTGCTCTTGCAGAGAACTGGAGTTCAGTTCCCAGTACTAAAGTCAGGTAGCTTTCAAGCTCCAGGGGGATCTGACACCTCTGGCTTTTGCAGACATCTGCACTCATGTGCACATACACATAGAAACACACATATATACACATAATTTTAAAATAAATCGTTTTAAAAAGTCATGAATTGTTAGCTCCTTTAGGGGAAAACTACCTTATCTGTATAGCATTTATCTGTTCCTAATGTTAGAATATAAGCCCCCAGACTTGTTTGCAGTAAACATTTGCTCAACTGATTGGATTTTAAAATACATTCTTGTAGGCATTATTTATGGGGCCAACAATTATGTGTATATTATAATTTGATTCAGTTACTATTAATTAATTTTTCTAATGTGCCATCTAGAGATAAGGCATTAATAAATGAAGACTTATAGACCAATACTAAATCACTATAAACCAGTAAGTCACTTATACCTTTGCCACACATATATTGTTAACACTAGCTAAAGAATCATATAAACAGAATCATAAACATACAATAGCTCCAGGCCACTTCTTAACATGGGATTTTTATGAAAAATTGGATAAACAATTGATTTTATTTTAGTTAAATGTTAATAATGTAAAGAAAATGTTCATATCTTTAAGGAGAGATGATGCTGTCATCTAAAGTTATATTTTTGTAGCTAACACCAATATTTTTAAGCTATTTTGTCTTATTTTAACTACTGTCTTATGATCATTTTTTACAAACTGAATGTGCTGCTTATTTAGCAAAATAGAAAACGTTTATTAGTTGTAATTGGTTACTTTTGCATCACTGTGACTAAAATGCCCAGCAGAAACATAAGGGAGGAGAGGCTTATTTTGATTCATGGTTTCAGAGGGATTTCAGTCCCTCATGGCTGGAAAGTCTTGGTGGAAGTCATGGTGGTAGGAGTATATGATAGAGCTTCCTCATAGGAAGACAGACCAGGAAGCTGGGTCTGAGCCAGGGCATGTATAACTTCAAAGTTACATCCCTAGTGACCTCTTTCTCTTAGGTAAGTTCTACATTGCAAAGTTTCCATAATGCCACGAGCCACTAAACAAGCACTCAGAACCAAGCCTAGGGGTGTGAGGGTGGAGAGTTTAGGATTCAAACCATAACATTAGTCATCAGATTTTTCAAATAAAATAAAATAAAATAAAGGTGTATTTTAATTAGAAGGAAGTGATTTGGGAGATTAAACACCATGAATAGAGGGATATTTTTTCCCCCAGAGAATAATAACTTACCATGCTTGAGTATGTGTAACACCTACCAATCTGATTTTGTCTTTGGTTAAGTATAATGTTAATGGTAATTAAGTATTGAGGAATTAAAAATAATAAGCTCACTGGGCGTGGTGGTACACACCTTTAGTCCCAGCACGCTGGAGGCAGAGGCAGGCGGGTCTCTCTGAGTTCAAGGCCAGCCTGGTCTCCATAGCGAATCCAGGCCAGCTGCAGCTACAGGGAGACCCTGTCTCAAAAAGTCCAAAATAATAATAACAATAAGCTCTACTTTATAATTTTAATTATTTACATGCTTTTAAAATGAAAGAAATAAACCAAGTTACTAGAAGTTAAGCTTCCCTTTTGTATGTTTTTTTTATTTTAAAATATTTTATTTATTATTGTTATGTGCAAGCATGTATTCCCTGCATGCACCCCTGTCGTGCAATGCCCACGGAGGACAGAAGAGGCTGTCGGATTCCCTGGAGCTGGAGCTATGGACAGTTGTTAGCTGCCATGTGGGTGCTGGGTTTCAAAACACGGTCTTCTGCAAGAACATTCAGTGTTCTTAACTGCTGAATCATCTCTCCAGCCCCCTGTATGTTTCTTTTTAAAAAGAGAGTTTATTTACTTTTATTTTATGTATATGAGTGTTTTGTCAGCATAAATGTAAGTACAATACTTGTGTGCCCAGTGTCCTCAAAGGCCAGAAGTAGACATTGGAACCCTTAGAACTAGAGTTAAGGATGGATTTTAGCCACCAGGTGGGTGCTAGGATCTGAACCTGGGTCCTTTGGATAAGTAGTAAGTACTGAGGCATCTCTCCAGCCCCTTGTATTTTTCTTAAACTTAATTATACTCCTATCAAAATTATGATTGCTTACTATTTTAAATTATATATTTTAACTTGTATTTGGAATACAAATTTCTTCAGAATAGGATTCAAATTATAATTTAATATATAATAAAATGATTTGCTTCATTGGCTTTTTGAAACATATATCTCCAGAAATAAACATGTATCATGGAAACATGTATAAAGCTTTTATTTGAGATTGTGAGAAATTGTAATGCAAAACTATCATTATGAAGTATCAATACATTTTTTCTTTGACTGTGGCCTCCCTTGTTAAATGAAACCCTCTAATGATTTTGTTTATTGGTCTCAAGTTTTCAGATTGCCACTTTTCAGATTGCAGTTTAGATGCAATCTCTTCTTGGAAATGATATTAAGTAATGATTTTCTTGGTATTAGTATTAAGTGTCTATTAAAGTTCTTACTGTTTTACATGCATTCTTTTTTATTTCACCAGTCGAGTTATGTTTAAACATAAAAACTGTTATCTCCTTTGACTCTCCCTAAGTTCTAACTAAGGAATGTTTAATGAATGTTGACCTATTGGCTGACATGGAATCAACAATGTAAGGTTGTTTCTTGAAGTACTGATTTGGTCTTTGGTCTTTGGCAGTTGTGTAATTGCTTTTACTTGCTGGAGAAAATAATCACTCCTAGGTTTGCTTTGTTTTGATGAAGTACTTTGTACTTCCAGTTTTCCATATAAACAATATTCAGTTAGTAAGGATGAAGAGTTTCAAAAGTTTGACCACCTGCATAGCATCAAGTTTGTAGGGAAAGGAATGCATTACACATAAAGCTGGAAGAATCTTAAAATGCATTGTACACCCAATATTGCAGTTTTGGAGAAAAACCTCAGTGGCATTCTGTATTGCATGTATAGTTTACGGCAGAGACTGGCATTAGGGTTTTAATTCTGAACCTAGCATTGTTTTCTTAAAATAGGTGACTTTATATTTCTTTTTGATGCATTCTCTTTTTTTCCATATTGTTTTAAAAAAGATTCTGTTTCAGTCCTGCCTCTTGTTAGTAGTATCACCATTTCCCACATCAGATAAGAACTCTTGGCATAACTATGGACAAGACTTTCTCTTCTGTTTCCAGACAATCAAAACTTAAAAAGACATGTAGTTTCAGTGTCAGTTAAGTCCGTTTTTTTTTTTTTTTTTATTCTCACCACTACCCTACCCAGCTCATGCTTGGATAGCTCTATCTGTTCACTTGCTACTTTGTTTCCAGTATCATGTCTCCTCCTCTTAAACTTTGCAAGTAACATTGTCACATGAATGTATCTCAAAGTATGGTGTCTTTTTCTGGTATTGATGTATGCTATTCTTGTTCTATGGAAAAATCTTTTCTCTGTCTCTGTACGGTCAAGTGCTACACATCTTGAAGACGCAACTCAAAACTCATTTTCTTCTCAGTTCTGGCCAAAAAGGAGGGAATGTGAGTTGCAAAATCTGGGCTCAAGTGCCTTCTTCAATTACATGGTGTCTATACACATGGTGTTCTCATCATAGAGTGCTAGAGCAGGAAGGCTGTAGGCATCATCGATTTGACTAACTTTACTTTCCATTGAATGAGTGACTTTCCCAGACTTACATGTATTTAGAGTGTTCAGGCCAGGGATATACATGTAAATCTCTAATTCCAGAATACTTCTTGTGTATCATGCATCCTCTCACTGTAAAGTGCTTGCCTTTCTAGATGCTTTTTCATGAGAGAATTATTATTTGTCTAGCTTAGAGACAAGAACCTTGTTTTAAACTCTTGTATATTCCCTGTAATATTTTGCATGTCAGCAAAATATTACGGGGTAGCACAGATTTGTTAGCTTAGCACTTGGGAGGCTGAGGCAGGAGCGTTATAACTTCAAAACCAGTCTAGACTGTGTAGTGAAACCTTGTCTAAATAAATAAATAAATAAATAAATATTTTAAATAAAGTATATTTCCATTTATGAAGATGTTAATGACCAAATATTTACTGCAAAAAAAAAAATAAGAAATTTTTTTTGCTTTTAGAATTTTTAATTTTTATTATATATATATATATATGTGTGTGTGTGAATGTTTTGCTTGCATATGTGTAAATGCACCATGTGTGTACCTTGTGCACCTGCCTGTAGAGGCCAGAAGAAGGTGTCACCATCCGTGGAACTAGAGTTATGGATGGTGGTTAGCCACCATGTGGGGTCTAGGAAATGAACCCAGGTCTTTTGCAAAAACAGAGGGCTGCTGTTAGCCATAGAGCCATCTCTCCAGCCTTTATTTTATTTTATTTTATTTTTTTAAAGTTTGAGACAAGGTAAAGTCTCACTGTGTAGCCTTGGGTGACCTGGAGCTTACTAAATAGGCCAGGCTGGCCTCACACTCACAGAGCTCCATCTGCCTCTGCCTCTGCCTCTGAAATAGTGGAATTAAAGGTGTATGCCACCATACCTAACTGAAATTTTTTTTTTCTTTTTTTAGGGCTAGGGATCAAACCTAAGGTATGCTAGGCAAATGCTCTACACTGAGCCATGCCCCTGCCCTAACCCAGGTGTTTTTAATAGTTCTTGGTAGTAACTATTCCCAAAGCTGTATTAAACCAAAAATAGTGGGAAACAACAAAATATAATTTAAAAAGTCTTTGGTCCTATTTTGGTTTGACTTGTTTGCAGTGTTAATAACACTTACCAAAGTATAATATTAGACATTTCTTTCTTGTTATAATGTTAATTTCTAAGGAAATGTACTGTTTAAAAAAAAACAAACAACAAAAAAAAACATCTTGAGGGGATAAGGATTTAGCTCGGCAGTATTTGTTTATTATGAACAAGGAATGACCTGGGTTTGAGCCATAGCACTTCCTAAAAAGGAACAGCAAATTGTATTAAATAAAAATATGATACAATTCTTTAAAATTTTTTTTTTATTTTGTGTGCACATGTGTATGTATGTGTATGGGTGCATGCATGCCAACGTATGTACGGGGAGATCAGAGGATAACTTGTGGGAATGGGTTTTCTTTTTCTACCATGTGAGTCTTGGGGATCCAATTCAGGTTGTTAGGCTTTGTGACAATTGTCTTTGTAGGTTGAGCCATCTCTCCAGTGGAGAAATAGGATATCATTCTGTTGTTTGGTTAATAAGACATTATTGAGCACTACCTTGTAGAGTCTGTTGGGTTTTAACTTTTTATGAATATACCTGATTTAAAGTATATAAGTAAAATAACCAGAATCAGTGGGAAATATATGTTGTTTAACATTCTTTTGCAACTCAGCATGAATAATAATGGGGCATTAGAGGGCATTAAATACCTATCAGGTGAATAAAGCATGGGCTTCATGCTTGTAGTTAGGGTTATATACATCATCTGCTGTAGATGTATTTCAGAGGTGACACCAAGGTGAAAGCAGGCTTGTAGAATGGTTGGAAATCATTGATATTCTAACTTGGAGGCTGTAAATGGCTCAGTGGCAGATGGAGTCTTTGTCAAGGAAGAAAAATGGCAGCTTTCGGGTACATAGATGTTTTGCTTGCAGCACAGCACAGAGGCTGTGACCTTCTAGCATTCAAGAGACTTTTCTGTGTGCTAATAAATTGTCCACAGCTTTTATTCACCTAACGTAGATAAATAGTAGTCATTACATTGGAGTACAAATTGAGGTGTTTCATTATGAAGAAACATAAATACGGTTTATTGTCTGTCTACTCTTAAAGTAAGCTCTTAAAGGAACTTATATATCTTCTTATCAGAAATGTTTCCAGTTGATTTTCAATATTAAAAGCACTGTAGTTTAAAAATGTTTGATTTAGAATAAAAGAATGTTAAAACTTGAAAGTATGCTGAAAATCCACCAATACACTTAACAGATGAAAAGATCAAGACTCAGATACTGATTTAGTCAGAATCCTTTTTTGCCAGTTTATGACTTACAGATTGATAGATTTTAGTTTTTTACTTACAAACTATTTTTAATTTTGGAGATAATTTAAGTAAAACTAAAAAATACCATACCTTGTACCTACTTAGCTGAATAATGAAAATAGATAATTTTAGAGTCTTTAAAAAATTTTTTATTTTATGTGTATGAGTGTTTTGCCTGCATGTGTGTAAGTGCAACCATGTTGTATAATGCCCATGGAGGTCAGAGCTGAGTGCCAGATTCCCTAGATCTGGAGTTACAGATATTTGTTAGCCACCGTGTGGGTGTTGGTAACTGAACTCAGGTGCTCTGCAGAAGCAGCCACTGCTCTTAATGACCCAGCCATCACTCCAGTCTCAATTTTAGGGTTCTTTATCTGCTATTCAATTGCTGATTTTTTTGTTTTTTTTTTTTTTTTTTTTTTTGAGACAAGGTCTCACTGCATAGCCTTGGAAAGCCTGGAACTCACTATGTAGACCATACTGGCCCCAAATTTAGAGGTCCACCTGCTGGGATTAAAGGTTTGCATTACCACGCCTGGTTAATTGCAGATATTTTTACTAGAAAGAATTCAGGTTTTTCATTCTAATCTGATCACCAGAGTGCTGAATAACAAATCCAGTAGTAAAGTTGATACATGAAACATTGTTACATATTGCATGAGCTTTGTTATTTTTATGACTCTTAACCATCTGAAGCTTATAGCAAGTCCTCAACTTAAAATAGTTCAACTTAAAATTTTTAAGCTTTCTGGTGCTATGGAATCACTATACATTCAACAGAAACTGTTACTTTGATGTTTGAATTTTAACCTTTTGCTGGGCTAGTGATATGTGCTAAGATAGTCTTTCGATGTTGAACAGCCAGAAGTGAGCCACTCTTTGTCAGCTGTGAAGTCATGAGGCTAAAAACCTAATAAGTTTCGTTGCACTATGTTGCTAAGCTATGTCATCAGTGAGATTGTAAAACTAACTTTCCACTTGCAACATTTTTGCCTTATAATGGGTTTATTGAAATATGTCCTAATTAGGAGTACTATTATGTGTTGTATTGACTTACTTGAATTTTGTGAATTTTAGAAATATTGCATTTTATATGAAAGTACTTGAGTTTTGTTGATTGTATTCTGAGATATTTTGAAAAATTGTATGTGTCTATAAGATTCTATTTCAGTTTTTAGTGGAATATAAGTACCTATGAGAGTATATTGTCATATACAGTATGATTAGTTGAACAACTAACCTATACTGAAGACTAATGATAAAATAAAAATGGAAGCCTTGAACACCTAAATTCTATTACAGCAGTTGGCAATCATTAGTGTTAGAGATTACTGCATTAGTGAAGAGAACCATCCCTAGGTGTTGTGGATGCTTCTGTACTCAGAATTTCAGGTGGCAGATAAAGAGAAATTTATAGCAACAATTATACTAAAATGCTGTCTGTACATTTTATAGATAGACTTATATAGCAGTTTGATTTGTTCTTTTGTTGTTGTTGTTTTGGGGGGGGGAGGGTCTTTTTGAGACAGGGTCTCCCTGTAGCCCCAGCTGGCCTGGAACTCACCATGTAGACTAGGTTGGCCTCAGTCTGACAGAGAGATCCACCTGCCTCTGCATCCTCAGTCCTGGGGTTAAAAGCATGCATCACCATGCCACCTGTAATTGTTTTTAAGAGAAAATTAGAAAAGTTTTAGATGAAAGCTTCCAAAATCCTGAAGTGGGTTTTTAAGAAAAACAAACAACCCCACCCCAACCCCTAAAAAGATTATAGTCAGACGTTTTATAGTATGTTTTTATAATTCAGATATGAAAAATATGAACCAGAATAACCTAAATGAGATAACCATTCCCTATATGAATTTATTGATGTGTAGTTATTTCACCTATTAATCTGCTTTAAGATGAAATCATTTTACTTGGATAGAGGTTAAATGACAGTCACCAAGTTATTCAAGAACTGATTAGTAAGTACCTATTTATAGACAAGTGATAAGAATAATGTACTAAACAGAATAAAGACTTTGAACTCATGTGGCTTGTATAGCTAAAAGAAAAACAAGTTAATTAATTTGTTAGATGATAGCCAACCCTGTGAAGAAAAAATAAAGAAAATTAAGGGTTGTATGTGCCAGGAATATAAGTTAACATTTGTTATAAAGTGTTCATCAAAGGTTTTTCTAATAAGATGGCAATTTAGCTGCCTTCTTAAGGAAGTAGAGACCTAGTCAGGTAATCTGCATGAAGACTCTTCAAAAGAAAACAGTGAATGCCAGCACCAATGGAGATTGTGTTTGGCACATTCCAACCTGGCACAAACAACCACCAGAATGGTTGGAGCTCTGTGAATGATGAGGAAGAGTAAAAAGTGAGGCTCGAGAGATACTACTTAATTTCCCCTTTCTCCAGTCCCTCCCATTTCACCCTCTGTTGTTTTGTTTTGAGACAGGATTTCCCACTGTAACACAGGCTGACCTGGAATTTTATTTAGTCAAGGCTGCCCTCAAAATTCATGGCAGTCATCCTGCCTCAGTCTCTTGAATGCTGGGATTACAGTATGAGCCTACCATACCTGATTCTTGGGAAATTTATTTTGTCCAAGTTTGACAACAGCATATCTTTAAGTTAGACTTGGTTATGTGGACTATTACATGAAAAGAAGGTTCCATAGTTAAATAAATTTGGGAGATGTAAGATTGACATTGGGCCAAGTGTATTGCACACACTTGTAATGCTAGTGTTGGAAAGACTCAGGTAGGAAAATTGTGAATTTGAGGCCAGCCTGAGCTATGCATCAAGATACTGTTTCAAAAGAAAGAAGGGAGAGAGGGAATGAAGGATAGAAGGAAACAAAGGAGGGAAGAGAAAGCAAATACTATTAAATAGGCTTTTTTTTCTATTTTACAACTGTTTCTCAGTATGTGTCTAGGTACTAATGTGCTGCATGAACTTACTCAGTCCTACAAAGAATATCTTATGAAACTAGTGGGATATTTTGTTGTTTTTGTTTGGTTTTGGTTTTGGTTTTCGTCTTTTTTGAAACAGGGTCTCCTTGTAGCCCAGCTGGCCTGGAACTCACTATGTAGACCAGGCTGGCCTTGAACTCACAACAATCCACTTGCCTCTGCCTCCCAAATGCTGGAACTAAAGGCTTGC
This sequence comes from Nannospalax galili, assembly GCF_000622305.1. Taxonomy (NCBI): domain Eukaryota; kingdom Metazoa; phylum Chordata; class Mammalia; order Rodentia; family Spalacidae; genus Nannospalax; species Nannospalax galili. Next base: position 114,383 of record NW_008331545.1, read on the forward strand.
ACCACCATGCCCGGCGAAACTAGTGTTTTTCATGCTGTGGAAAGTGAATGCTAGACAGTGCTAGAGGCTAAGTAAAAGAAATTTTCTAAAAACAGCTGTGCATTGCATTTCTCCTTTCCTTAGGGCTGTACCTCTAACTGCCTGCTTTTTCAGTGAGACGTATTCTTTTTCATTTCTTTCCTTCTCTGAATATCTCTCAAATATGTTCTTTCATTTCTATTTACTTAAATATACTATATACTTAGATCATCTTGAGTATGTGTATGTGTGTGTGTGTGTGTGTGTGTGTGTGTGTGTGTGTGTTTGTGTATTTAGACAGTATCTTATTCTGCAGCCCAGGCTGGTCTCAAACTTGTGACAGTCTTACCTGCCTCAGTTACAGGCATAAACAATCACATCCACCTTCATGCCTAAATCTTTTTTTTAAAATTTTATTATTTTTATTTTATGTGTATTAGTGTTTTGCCTGCATGTATAGAAGTGCACCCATGTGTACAGTGCCCATGGAGGACAGAAGAGGATGTTGGATCCCCTGGAACTAGAGTTACAGATGGTTGTTAGCTGCTACCTGGGTGCTGGGAATCAAACCTGGGTCCTCTGCAGGAGCAGCCAGTGCTCTTAACCACTGAGCCATCTCTCCAGCTCCACATCTTTAAGCTTAAATCTTAAGGTAGGTTTGCATGATATCTGACTTGGACTGTGGCATTAAGATAGGTAATTGGTATCTCTGCCTCCTGCTAATGCCATGTTCAACATTTTCTCAGTGATGATTTAATTGATATCATAGATTTAACTAGGTCATTTATTCAATATCCTTCACTAACTTGCAGTCATTGCAGTTTATCTCACAAGGCTTATGAAATCTCTCATTCTCTGTTCCCTTAATCTAAAATTATGCCTCAATCTCTCATATTTGATCTCTCCAAATTTAAAACCATTTGACTTTATTAAAGCAGATAATGTGCATGAAGTTTTTTTTTTTTTTTTTTGAGACAGGGTCTCCCTGTAGGCCCAGCTGACCTGGAACTCACTTATGTAGAACAGGCTGGCCTTGAACTCTCAGAGATCTACCTGCCTCTTGCCTCTTGAGTGCTGGGATTAAAGGCATGCACCACCACACCCGGCTAATTTTTAACTCTTAAAAGTTCAGAACAGATGTAATCAAAAACAGTTTCAAGATCTTTTGGGAAAATCAAGTACACTTACGCACAAATCTATCAAAACACTTAAAGCAACGAAATAAAAATCTATGTTTGTGTTTCTCTACTCTCCATATACTATACTTTGTAATTGTGTTAAGTTTCTAATAGTATAAGCAGATACTAATAAATGATGAAATTAGCTAAGTAGTTGAAGGCCTCTGATGAAAATATCTATGAAGTTGTCTTCTCCTATGGTTCTAAGCCTGTTTAGATTTTAGATTAAGACGCATAGTTGCAAAACTATGAAAGAAAACATGGGAAAATTTATGAACCCAAACTTGAAGAGTTCTTATGTACAATACAGAAAAAATAGTGATCTCAATGAGGAAAACATTCAACAAATAGGATATCATTAAAATTGAAAATCTTTGCTTTGTAAAAGATCCTATCAAGATGGTAAAAAGTCCAGGGACTGGAGAGATGGCTCAGTGGTTAAGAGCACTGGCTGCTCTTCCAGAGGACGTAGGTTTAGTTCCAAACACACACATGATAGCTAACAACTGTTCATAACTCTAGTTCCAGGGGACCTGATACCCTCTTCTAACCTCCACAGGAATTGCACACTTGGATGCACTTACATACATGCAGGTAAAGCACTCTCTCTCTCTCTCTCTCTCTCTCTCTCTCTCTCTCACACACACACACACACACACACACACACACAAATAAATAAATAAATAAATAAATAAATAAATCCACCACTGCAAAAAAAGATGTTAAAAAGTCCAGAATCAGCCGGGCGTGGTGGCTCTTGCCTTTAATCCAAGCACCTGGCAGAGGCAGGTGGATCTCTGTGAGTTTGAGGCCAGCTTGGTTGCCATAGTGACTCCAGGCCAGCTGTGGCTATGGAAAACCCTGTCTCAAAAAGACAAAAAAAAAAAAAAAGTCCAGAGTGATGTTGGAGTGTTCTGGAGGCCTCACCCCTAGCTGAGGAGCTATTGGCAGTTGATGACTGATGTAGGAGGGAGAGTCACTCTTCTTTAGGAGTGAGGCCACTGGTAGGCTTCCAACATACCACTAGATGACTTCACACCCATGCCCATATGGGCAGTACTAATTGGACTCAGTTTAATAATAATAATAATAATAATAATAATAATAATAATAATAATAATAAACCTACGGACAAACTATATACTGTGAGAAAATATTTGAAAGCCACTTATCTGAAAATAGGGTAAAGAAAAGCACACAAAAATCAATAATAAGAATGTAAGCTGTCTAATTAGAAATGGGCAAAAGACATAAAAACAATTTTACTATATAGATACTGGCTGAGCCCATGGAAAAATGATTATTACCACAAGTTACCCCCAAATGACATTTCATTCCTCACTAATCAAATAGCTAAAATAAGAATTAAGGGCTGTGAAGATTACTCAGTGAGCAAGAGTGTTGTACAAGTATGAGGACCTGAGTTCAAATCTTTCAAACCCATGTATAAAGCCAGATGTGGTCACACACAGACCTGTAACCCCAGTGCTGCGGGTGAAGGAAACAGGAGAATCACTGGGCTCCTAGCCAAAATACAGGTCCAATGAGAGACCCTATCTCAAAGGAACAAGGCAGTCATAGAATAAGATACCTGGCATACTTCTCTGACCTCTCTGACCACACACACACACACATGCACACTATAATACGACCTAGCACGCACATTCCTGGGCATTATCCTACAAAAATGAAAGCCTATATACATACACATGAAAACCTGAACATGCTTCTAATAACTTTATTTATAATAGACCAAAATTGGAAATATGAAAAGGGCTTACAATACATGAATAAACATAGTATGGCACTTCCCTACTATGGCATATCATTAAGCAATAACAGGCATTTACTGCTGGCATATACAACATCTTACATGGGTGTCAAGTATACTTGACTAAAGGAAGAAAGCTGATCATAAAAGGAGATTGTATGATTCTATTTCTATGTCTCTGAAGGATAGTACTATATAGCCAGAACAAATTAATGATTATAAGGAGTCAAAGATGGTATAGGAAAGGGCATTGAGTGTGACTATAAAGAATACAGTGAAATATTTTTCAGGCGATGGAACCTGATTTTAGTGTTGGTTACAAGAATGTGCAGACATCAGGCATACACATTAGTAGTCACTTCTTTATTTTTGATGTTGTATATACAGCATTATGCAAGGTTTAGTTTCTTGGAAAGCTGAGTGGTTTGTATGTGGGATCTCACTGTTTCATACATCTTTAAGAGAAATGTTCAGAATTACTTATTTTTTGAAAAATGGAAGTTCATAATCAACATGTATACCCCCAAAATAAAACATTTTGGAGAGAAGCTTAGGAATTTTATTTTAAAACATTAAAATAGTTTTTACACTGATAGTTGATAAAACAGCCCTATATTCTTTCATTTAGTAATTGTCAATAGTAGAAAGTTCTTGAGGACTTATTACAAAAATGATTTCAAAATACATTTTTTTATTTTCTTATTTCTTCCCAACCATTCACTGTAGAATTTATATGGAATTTATATCAAATGTTGATTAAAAACCTCTTTTAAACTACATTCAGCAATTGTCTATAGAAATAAACCTTCTTTGTTTCTTCTGGTTGCAGCCATTGATTTTCTTTTTAAAGGTACATTAACAGTGCTGATAGAAGCAGAGCATTTGGAATTTGCATTAAAAATAAATGTGAGGAATAAATAGCAGTACTCTATAATATTAGAGTCTTGGTTTTACTTTACCAATAATTTCTTAAATCTAAAGGACAAAAAATATTGAACATGTGGTGGGCAGGGGGCAAAGAAGGAACAAACAAGGCAAAAAGAAAATGACACTGAGGTCCCAGTTTAATACATATGTATTTGAGGTTGGTGGTTGCTTTCATTAGCAAATCTCATTGTTATGCAATGTCTGTTCTTCTGCAGCAAAATGAATATTGTATTCTCACAGGCTCTGTGTCTCTGTTATGTTGCAGTTATTGAAATATATTTAAATGTATAGTGTTTTTGTTTATTTGTACTATTTTGTTACAGAAAAGAAAAAATTGAGTTATATATTTGTTCTTTTGTTGCTCAGTTTGTTTTAGAAAGGCCTTAATTTTCATTGTAGATGTTTTCTATTTTTTTCTCTGAAGTAAACAATTTTAAGGTGGTTAATAATGTAAACATGTTAATTACATAATTTTTGAAATGAATAGAATATAAACTTGATTTAAGCTAATAATTAATGTTATCTATGTAAATATATGCTTTCTAACATTTTTAAAAATTGGGAATGATTTTTTTTCAAGAAAATATATTAAGGAAGTATACATTTGCCAAATCTAAAGACTGCTATCTTTTGCAACAGCAAAAATGGTATGTAGAGATTATTACAGTTTGAGTTTTCATAAAATATATTCTAAAATAAAATCTTTCAGTGGCTGTACTGAATGGGAATGAAATGATAGGCTGCATAACATTATAGAGTGAGTCCAGGCATGGGTCAGGCTGTAGTGGACATTAACTGTCATTGTAGTCATTTAGAGACTTGACGGTATTTTACAAATCTGTTTTGTTTTGGGGAGTGCTCTCAAAAGTTGTCCTCACAATCAGAATTCTTTCAGTAAGCATGAGAATCTGGGTTTTTGTAAGTACAATTTAGTTTTATACCATGTAAAAAATTATCTATTTGGTAACAATTGGCCATCTGGTTCACCAATGCAATCCTAAAATTATCTTGGCAATGTTGAAAAAAACAGGAGCTGTTGTAACTATGTACAACAGTTTATTAATGCATCATATTAAGTTAATTTGTAGTGTTTGCTACATATTGAGTTTTATTATTTATGATGACTAATGTAAAATAATAACTTCCAAAATATTATAGCATAGTATAGATGAAATCACATAGTGAAGGAAGGGTTTATGGACCCAAATAATAAGAGTCAGAGATGGTATCCCTGGTATTTATGAAACCTAAGCTGATAATGAATGGCACTTAGCAATGCAAAACAAAAAGAACAATCTGGAAAGTAGTAATAAATAAAGTTAGCCTCTTTGGGAGACAGCTAGCAGACCTATCCAGCTATAATACTTGATTTGCTATTACCTGTTTACCTCATATGAAAATGAGTTGGGTATTGTTAAATTTCAATTGTATTCAATCCATATCAATTGGCATATGACACAGTAGTCTTTAAGATATGTGTGTGTGTGTGTGTGTGTGTGTGTGTGTATGTTAGTGGGGCATGGTAATAAATTCCCTTAATTTTTGTGTTTTGGAGTCTTTCCCCTCACTAATAACATAAAAAGTAAATGCTCTAAAATATGCAAACAAGGGGCTAGAGAGATGGCTCAGTGATTAAGAGCAATGACAGCTCTTGCAGAGGACCTGGGTTCAATTCCCAGCACCCACATGGCAGCTACAAACCGTCCTTAACTCCAGTTCCAGGGGAATCCAAAGCCTTCTTCTGACCTCTGCGTGCATTGCATGGCACAGGTGCCCTCACATACTTGCAGGCAATACACTCATACACATAAAATAAAAATAATAAATAAAATATTTTAAAATATGCAAAAATGAATCTAGATTGGGTAAGCAGAATGTGGAGATAGATTTGCCCACCAGAGTTAGAAATGCCCAGTTGAAGAGGAATAAGTGATCATAGATTGGGCTCACAGGCAATTGAGTAGAACAAGTTCAGGAAAGGTCACAAATTCAAAGAGGAACTAGAATTCTCTTTGAAGAGTCTGAATCTACCACCTGACGTCTTCTCTTTTGCTTCATCTCAAACCACACTTATCCCTTGCATGCTTTCTGTACTCAGCTTGCAGAAGAAACTGAATTTAGAAAATAGAATATGAGTTTTTGATGTTTTCTTGTTGTGGACAAATAGCACAATAAGCTGGTATATAAAATTCATTGTTCTAATTTCTGTAAAGATGCTGAGAAAACTATTTTATTGACCAGTGTTATCATTTAAGATAAAGTATTATTTTTTAAAATATTTTATTATTTTAATTTTATGTGTATGAGTGTATTGCCTGCATATATGTGAGTGCACCTGTGTCATACAATGCCGCAGAGATCAGAAGAGGGCTTTGGATTTCCCTGGAACTGGAGTTAAGGACAGTTCGTAGCCGCCATGTGGGTGCTGGGAATCGAACCGGGGTCCTCTGCAAGAGCAGTCATTGCTCTTAACCACGAGCCATCTCTCCAGCCCCAAGATAAATTATTCTTAATTTTCGGAACTGGGAAAAGCTTTGGGGCTTGTTTGCAAAATAACATCTTATGGATGAAAATGAGAATTTTGTGATTGACTTACCTACTTTCCTTTGATAGCCAAGAGGCTCAGAGCTGAACCACTCATAACTACTATAAAATCTTATGATAGGTGTTTCTGTGTTTACCTTGTGATGCATTTTTCTTGAGATAGTATCTCACTGTGTAAGCCAGGCTGGCCTCCAACTCATGGTCCTCCTGCCTAAACTTTCTGAGTGTTAGGGTTACTGGTGTGTGTGTGTGTGTGTGTGTGTGTGTGTGTGTGTGTGTGTGTGCGCGCGCCATGCCTATTTTTCTCTTGTTCATATACATTTACATTGTATAGCTCGTCTGTTCTACTAGTTGTAGTTCTGTAAGTCATTTTAAATTCTGTTGGAACAAGGGACTGGAGAGTTGGCTCAGCAGTTAAGAGGAGATGCTGCTCTATAGAGGGCCTAAATTTGTTTTCCAGCACCCACCCAGTAGATTACAATCACTGGTAACTCCAGCTCCAGGGGGATCTGATGCCCTCTTCTGGCCACCATGAATTCATGAACACATACCCACACAGACACTTACATATACACATAATTTTAAAATAAATCTTAGGGCTCAGTGGTTAAGAACACTGACTGCTCTTGCAGAGGACCCAGGTTCAGTTCCCAGCACCCACATGGCAGATGACAACTGTCCATTGCAGAAATTCCAGGGAATCTGAGGCTGTCTTCTGGCTTCCGCAGACATTGCACATGATGCACTAAATACATGCAAGGAAAACACTCATACACATAAGATAAAAATAAATGAAATCTTAACAAAATTCTGTTGAAATAAGATAGGACACAATAGTATTTATTATACCTGAACAAAAAGTTAAAATAGAAAACATTCCTCCTTTTATTCCTTCCTCCACCTACCTATGTCATCTTATTTACTACTGTGTGTGTATCTCATGTGTGTGAATGAGGGCAGGTATGCCACTGTGTGTGTGAATGTGAGAGGACAACTCTTTCTAGTTTGTTAGACTTGTCAGAGAGTAAGGGAATCTTCCTGAAACTTTTTGTCTGGACTCCTTAATTATAGTTAGTTGTGCTAAATGTACCAATCTATACAAGGGCCTCTGACTAAGAGGATTAGAAGGGGAGAGGAAAAATTACCTTTTGTCATCTCAGAAGAGTTTCTCCAACTCACAGGGTGCCATATATATTAGCTTTCCCTTATGACTGAACTGTAAACTTAGGTTTTTTAAAATTTATGTATTTATTTATTGGGGAGAGAGGTGCATCTGCCAAGGTATGCATGTGGAGGTCAGAGGACAACTTGTGGGAGTTCCTTCTCTCTTTCCACCTTGTTGCCCCTAGGGATCAAACTCAGATCATGTGACTTGGCCGCAAGCATCTTTATGTACTGAACCATCTATCAACCGAGAACTATAAACTTTTAATACCAAAATGTATGAACTTTTGGTAAAATAGCCACCTTGAAAAATAAAATATCACACTTATTTTCTGTTCCTGTTTACATTTTTCTTTATCATTTTCTAAATTTGACCCATTATAAATGGCAATTTAAGGTAGCATAGATTTTTGAAATAATTGAAATAATTGTATAATTTAAACTTTTGTTCCAGCCAGGTGTGGTGGCACAAATCTTTAATCTCAGCATTTGGGAGGTAAAGGCAGGCGATCTCTGTAAGATCAAGGCCAGCCTGGTCTACATGGTGAGCTCAAGCCAGCTGGGGCTATAGGAGACCCCACCTCAAAAAGAGAGAAAAAAAAAGTTTAGATCAACTTTGGTTTTGGGGTTTTGGCATATGAATTACATAGCCAAAGCTACCTGTGTGGCAGGAATTGCATTTACAGGTTTTCTCTAGTGGAAATAAGAACTGTTTTGCCTAATAGGTGGTAATAGGATACTTACCTTATTTTTTGTTCTATTTTTTTTTTTGTTTGTTTGTTTCTTTGTTTGAAAACAGGCTCTCCCTGTGGCCCCAGCTGGCCTGCAACTTGCTGTGTTGATCTGGCTGGCCTAGATACTACAGATAGCCACTTGCCTCTGCCTCTGGAATGCTGGGATTAAAGGCCAGTGCCACCATTTCCCGTAGAATACTTACATTATTGAATTTGACCAAAAATTTAGCTGGAACTCTTGGCTCCTTAATCATTATGTTCTGAAAATTTAGTATTTCATTGTCTTTATAGTACAAAGAAAAATTAGTGATGTTAGCAACTTGTGTTAATGTGGTTCAATACTAAATACATACTCTCCTGGTATTTATGACCGACTTGTTCCGATATTCTATTCCTTGGCACAAACTTATCTGGGTGTTTTTTTGTTTTTGCCTTTAATTTTGATGTCATTACGTTAGTTGTGTTTTCTACTTCAATACATTAGAATTGTATTTTCCAAAATGAGTGAATGTAAACCTAATTTAATCAATATGATTTTAATATTTTGACATGGTTATAGTGTTATAAAATGGTCTCTAAGAGCTCTTTGCATTGAACTTAAAGAATACTATATTCTTAAGAGCACACAGGTGCATGGCTTTATAGAATTAAGGTAGATGCAAGTTTTATAGATTTTTAAAAATCACCTAAATACTTTGAAAGTAACAACTTTGTTTATCATTTTGATGAAGTTAAGAGTTTGAGGTTTTATAATCATAATTTTAACTTTGTTACAAATTTCAGAGAAGAATAAAAGGGAAAATTGGAAGGAAACAAATCCAAGGACAAAGGACAAAGAAACAGTTTTCAAACTAGGAATTTTTTTAATGCTCACAGATATTTTTGAAATTTTTTTTTTAAGTTTAAAATGCAGGAAATGATGCTACATTATGTAAAATTTTTGATTCATATAATTTTTTTAAAGACCACTGTATAGAGTAATCTAATTTGCAAGAAATCCTAGGTAAAATAGACTCATGCTTTAACTAAAAAAATTCAATTTTAGTTTGTTATTATGACTCAGAAATTTCCTGTACCTACTTTCTTAAAGCAGTTAAAAGTTAAAGACTGAAGAAGCAGGTTCTTGAACAATTACCTTCTTTTCTTTTTTTTTTTTAAATCTTGTTAGAATTGCCTTATTTTTACAATTTTTGAAACTGCTTTGACGCTTGTAAGCATTCCTTATTTTAAACTGAGTTTATGCATGTTAGAAATAAACTCTTCCTTAGAAAGGAAGAAAGTGAATTCTTTTTATTGTGGGTTTGATTAACAAAATTAAGAAAAGAATTACTTGAGACAGCAACCTTACCTGGCTCAGTTCTGTCACGTGAGCGTTCACTGTTACTGGTGATCTAAGTGCTCCACCTGCCTTTCAGTTTGTTTACCAGGAAATCAAGATGTGTAAACTGCAGGAAGTACTATTTGACCCTCTCCGACAGTATCTCATTACAATAATTGCTAATCTCTGTATAAGACAGCCATGTTTTGTGAGTAACAGAGAGGTTCTGTTAGGTAGATTTTAGGTGTTTCAACAAATAGAGCATTGTAAATTCTTACTTGGATTGTGTTTTCATTATAGCTTTTTATAAAAGACATATTTTGACCTTTGAGGTCAGCAAAGCTAGGACACAATAGTAAGTATTCTTTCATGCCTTTCAACTGAAAAATATCGAGGCTTGTTGTTGTGGAGTGCTGTCACTGCTCTGAATCGAAAGGATAATGGCTACTTCCTGATTAAACCCACTCTCCACAGTAAGCTGCTAATGTTAAGCTGTATGTCTTTTTCTCCTGTTAATACAAGAGTATTTGTTGTGTTCTTTACTTTTTATCACTGTGTTTTCATTCAGAAGTCTCTTGTAAATAAATCCTGAAGTTGAACTTACAGATAGAATAGAAACTACTGTTTTAAGTTTGGAGGCTTTTTTAAAATTCAAAGGTATTTCTGCTTGGTATCTTAAATTGAGTCATCTCATATACTAACTTTAGCTTTTATTAAAGAAATAAGCTTTAAAGAAAAAATCATGAGCACGATAAATTATAGTAAGCTGCTGCTACTTGTATAGTGTAGTACTCTAAGGAAAAAAAAATAATGTGTATTAAAGCAGATTAATATTTCCAGATGTTGTTGGGATAAATTCTAATATTTTTTTCTTTGAGAATTTTCATAATTCTATTTACATATATTATCATAAAAATATATTGATGATTGTTTTTACTCATTAATATTTTCTTAAATTAGTTAAGAAGGCCTTGTGATAAAAAATGAATGTTAAGTATTCAGAATGTAAGATGGTAATAAAGAGCTGCTTAGTGTTAATCCTAAAGCTGGAAAGCTGGCAGTCACTCCATTTGTGGTCTTGGGACAATCATTTAAACTGCTTACCTCAGTTTTCTGGCCTCCTTTTACCTATATGAGTGCTTAAGTAAAATGTGTATTTTCATTTATTGTAGTGCAAACTATCAAGAAAACATATTTTACAAGTATTTTATTAAATGGAGTGCTGACTTAGCTGAAAAGCAGTAGGAGTGATAGTAGACAAAAAAGTAGAAAATTCATAGCTTTACAATAAAAAAAGATTACAACGACCTTTTAATTTTAAACAGAGCTACTTGTTTTGCCCAGACCTTCATTACCCAAGAAATTTAAATATTGTTGGGTCCATGACTAACAGGAGAAGTAGAAGGCTGGTAGGGAATTGAGTAGAGTCGCAATTATGCTTAAGACCTTTCTAAATATAAAATTGTTCAGAGTAAAGAGCGTGTGTATATACTATAGGCTGGTATGTATAGATTATTTAAGTAGTATCACATTTAATATGTAAGTTCTAATATTAGGTATTTTGTTTATATAAGATAAAACACTTTAAAATTATTAAAATTAAATGCAGTTTGTGAAGAATGTTATAGAATCTAAAATCTAGCATCAGAATATATCCGAAAGTATTCTGGGACAATATAAATAAAATCTTACTTGTGGTAAAAGAATTAAGGTATATTCTTTTGCAAAATGCTGTCATTGGTATCTCTGGAGGAGGTTCTAAATGTTATGTTTAGCTTAAAATTTATAACAGGGAGCTGGAGAGATAGCTCAGAGGTTAAGAACACTGGCTGTTCTTGGAGAAGACCCAGGTTCAAATCCCAGCACCCACATGGCAGCTAACAACTGTCCATAACTCCAGTTCCAGGGGCTCTGACGGCTTCTTCTGTCCTCCACAGGCATTGCATGACACAGGTGCACTTACCTACATGCAGGCAATACACTCATACATATAAAATAATAAATAAAATATTTTTTAAAAAATAATAAAATATTTAAAAAAATTTACAACAGAACCTCTATTTTAATTTGTAATAAGTAGTAGATAATATTTACCATTACAGTAAACCTCTGAGTTAATTTATCATTCAGCATTAATGATAATCACATTAGACTCTGGTATCATTATTCCATCCATTTTTATTGATGAAAAAATAGTTATAGCAAACTTAACTAAGGCTATCAAGATCCTTTTTGCCAATAAGTACCAGGGTCAGGCTAAAAATAGCAATGGGATCCAGAATCCAGAACTCAATCTCCAGAGTCATTCCTTTAAAACACTGCTTGTATTCTGGTGATAGTAAAGGTGCATCCTTTTTGATTGAGATGGTTTTAACTTTTATTTATTTATCAAATATTATAGAGTGCCTAGGTATCAAGTTCTATAAGGAAGTATAGGTAATATCAATAGAAACCAAAATAAAAACCTTGTCTCAAAAAGCTTACAGTTTAGTAGAAGAGGCAGAAAATTAGCAGGGTATTACTGTACAGTGTGATAACTGATATAATAGAGGTAAATGCATAATGTTAAAGGCATGTCCAATGTATTTTTTTATTGACGATTACCATCATTATTATCATTTGGCTGTTCTGGTGCTTGAACCCACAGCCTTAGAGAATGTTAGGCAGTACTCTACCACTGACCTATCTCCAGCCTACTTTATTTACATATCTAATTTGCATTTCTTCACTGCTATTCTAGGTGCCTGGAAATAACAGTAAATAAAACTTTCAAGGGTACCTACCTTTGTGCAACATGTAGTATAGGGGGAGATAAACTGTAAAGACTAATTAATAAGATATATAGCATGTTAGAATGTACATATTTTGGAAAAAAGAACTCAATGATGGTACTGATGATGGTTGGAAGGACTCACAAAGGAGGCAGTTACCAAAGCAGTCTGTGCGCATACCTTGGGGTACACCTCCCAGGTAGAAAGCCAGTGGGAGCCTGCCTGCTATGTCCTGGGAAATGAATGAAGGCCTTTGTAATTGGAGGAGAGAATGAGGGGGGGAGAGGGAATTAAGAGGGGATATTTTCTGAAATAATAGGTGGAGAGTCATTCACATAAGACCTTACAGACCGCTGTTGGGATTTAGTGGAACTGAAGTTTTTGCAGAGATCTAGTTTGTATTTTTAAAAGACCATTCCAATTTGTTCTCTTGAGAAGAATAACATTGTTAGAGTATAATCTAATAGAAGGGAATAGCTTGGTAGAATTTAAATTCTGTGTGTTTTTAAAGGTAAAACTGAAAAGATTCCTTGACTATGTGAGATAGAGACAAAGAAAAGAAAACTAACGTTTTTGCTGAACAACTAAACAAATGATGTTGCGATCAGCTGTGAAATGTAGATGGTTCCTAGTGAAACCGGCTTGGAATAGAGATGACAAATTAGGACAGTGGTTGTGGTTCTGGTAGATTTGAAGTGTCTATTAGATATACAAAGAGAGATGTAGGAAGTCTTCAATTGATATTGAAGAATGAATTGGACTTAACCCCCCTAAGAGATGTTTTATAATAAAATTCACAGGTATTCCCTATCTTGGCATTATCTGAGTAGCAGCCAAACATCTGAAAACTAATATTTTTTAAGTAACAATATTGTTTATGTCAAAGAATTCTATATTCTGGGCAGTCAGATTTTCACAGTATTCCAGTGACTACAATAATCATGAGCTATAACTGGGTACTTTAACATGTTGATTCTCAGCATAGCACTATAAGCAAAATAGTCTCATTTTACATTTTGAGAGAGTATGAGAGTTTACAGATAGCACTGACCATGCTCCTTTCCCCCCCCCCCCCCCCCGGGGGGTGCAGTGAACTTTATTGATGGTATTTAAGAGAGTAAGGCTCCCTAAGCCCCTCCCCTTCTTCTGGGGGTCTAGGATGGAAACTGTGAAGGAAGATAATCAGTGTGTTGGGAGCTGAGTTTGGACAGGGACCTCCCCAGACAAGGGCCTCTCTCTTGCTCTTGCTGGGGTGAGCATTAACCATGCTCCTTATTTTTAAAGCATATAATGTTAAAGTTAATTTAAAAAAACTTTTGAGAACTCAAGGAGTTGTCTTTTTGAACAGTTGTTTTCATTCTGTACTGTGACATAATGATATTCTTGGGATAACAAGGTTTGTAGTCTTGATCATGTAGTCAAGCCATCTGCTGATCTTTTTAAAATTCCCATATAGCTTCCAGTACAGTCACCTATTAAAGAGATTCCCTCTACTCCATGTATAGTACTTAATGGAATAAATATTTGAAAAAATTCAGCTGCTATTATCATCTTCATTTCTTTTTCTAATGTATTATGATCTTAGGAATTATAACTTAATCATGTCGATATTATAAAATATCAGATTAAGGAAGGACTTTCTAATGAATAAAGTGAAACAAGTTTATTTCCTAAGTAGCCTTGTTTCAGATTAGAAAAGTAATCTCTGAGATGGTAGTGGCTATTTTCTGTGTAGAAGTAAACTTAAATTGCTGTGTTTCAGCAGAGAATGGAAATGTGGCTGTCCTTTAGAACAGGTCTATTTTGAGTCTTTTATACTGCATCTTGCAAGTATATGTCTGTTTTTACAGTGCTTAAAATTTTATGCTGACTCTTCAAAGAAACAAAAATGAAACATCTTATGCCTTTCTTTAAAGTCTTCTGTTTCATTGCCATACTTTAAAGAGTTTTCTAAGTATAACTTATTCTAAGGAAACTATAATTAAATAAGCTATTTAAATAAACAATTTTTTGGTTCCAAAAAAATCTTTAAAAAATTATACCTAAATTGTCTATGTAATTATTACATTTTAAATAATTCTCTTTAGGGATTAGAATTACATATGTTGCCAGGCTTAATATCCCACACCTTTAATCCCAGTACTCAAGAGGCAGAGCCAGGCAGATCTCTGTGAACTGAAGCCAGTCATATCTGGCCAGTTCCAGGCCAGCCAAGGCTACATAGTGAGAGCCTGTCTCAAAAAGCAAAAGAACAACAACAAAATTATATCTCTTTTATATTTCTACTTAGACATAGGAAATGGAAGCATACATATTAAACATCTGTGTATTACTTATTTAAAAATACTTATTTTGAGCCGGGTTTGGTGGTGCATGCCTTTAATCCCAGCATTTGGGAAGCACAGGCAAGCTGATCTCTGTGAGATTGAGTCCAGCCTGGTCTACATAGCAAGTTCTAGGTCATCTGGGACTACAGGGAGAGCAAAAAAACCCTTAAAAATAAGTAAATAAAATAAAGGGATGTTTAATCAGAAATTCTCTGCCTAAAATATCTAAATATTGCCTATTTTAAATAATAATGAGCTAAATAAACCATTATTGTTTTATTCAAATGTCCAGAAAATGAATACTATGTTTGTATTTTCCTGAAATGCTTTCCCTTAGTATTTATTATTGAAAATTCTATTTAATGTATTTTTGCGGGGAGGAGGTCTTTTTGAGGCAGGGTCTCCCTGTAGCCCCAGCTGTCCTGGAACTTACTATGTAGACCAGGCTGGTCTTGAACTCACAGAGATCCACCTGCTT
This sequence comes from Nannospalax galili, assembly GCF_000622305.1. NCBI lineage: Eukaryota > Metazoa > Chordata > Mammalia > Rodentia > Spalacidae > Nannospalax > Nannospalax galili. The sequence goes on from NW_008331545.1 coordinate 129,613, forward strand.
CTGCCTCCCAAGTGCTGGGATTAAAGGCGTGCGCCAGTGTATTTTTTTTCAAGTTTAGGACTGAATTTTTTGTTGCTTTAAAGAAGTAGGGTGTTAGTAGGCCCTAATTTGACAATCTCAACCATTACCTACCTATTTTTGCAAATAAAATACAAATGCTAAATATGGGTATTCATTTGATAGTTTAATGAAGAAATTTAATGTTATAAACAAAGCATAATCAAATATTAACTGTTATGGTAATTTTAAAATACTAGAAATGTCAAAAAGGGTTAAGCAACTAATCTAGTGTTTATAAGCAAACCATAATCAAATATTAAATGTGCTATAGTAATTTTAAAGCACCAGATATGTTAAAAGGCTTCAAAATTAACAGCTAAGTGAGTGAGATGTATAAATAAAATACCATGAATTTATAGTAAGGGAAACATGGTAAGTAGAATGACAAGGGGAGGCTTCAAAAATAGATTTATTGAGATGTCATTCAATACCTTGCACGCTACCTTGCAAGCTACCCATTCACAGTACACAATTCAATAATTTCATTACATTTTTTAAAGTCATGGTAAAAATAGATGTCGTGATAAAAATAATATCTCATGTATCAAAACTTGCCATTTTGAACAGTTTTGATTGTTTTCTTGCGGTGTTGGGTTTTGGGCATGCTAGACAAGTGCTTTGTTGAACTGAACTCCCAGTCTCGATTTTGACCATTTTTAATGACATAATTCAGCAACATTAAGTATATTCAGTGTTATACAACTATCACTACTGTTTCCAAAATATATTCACAATTCTGTAATCATTAAGCAATAACTTCTTGTCTCTCCCACCTCCCTGTAAATGTCTCATATAAGTAGTCATATAATATTTACCCCCCTTTTTTTTGGTCTTTTTGAGACTGGATCTCCCTGTAGCCCCAGCTGTCCTGGAACTCACTATGTAGACCAGGCTGGCCTTGAACTCACAGAGATCCGCCTGCCTCTGCCTCCCAAGTGCTGGGATTAAAGGCATGTGCCACCATGCCCAGCCCAATATTTACCCTTTTATCCCTTTTATTGATTGGGCTTTTTTCTTTCTTTCTTTCTTTCTTTCTTTCTTTCTTTCTTTCTTTCTTTCTTTCTTTCTTTCTTTCTTTCTTATTTATTTATTTATTTATTTATTTATTTATTTATTTGAGACAGATTCTCCCTGTAGCTGCAGTTGGCCTGGAACTCTCTCTGTGGACCAGGCTGACCTTGGACTGACAGAGATTTGCCTGCATGTGCCTCCCAAGTGCTGGAATTAAAGGCCTGTGCCACCAAGCCTGGCTGCTAATTGGGCTTTTTAATTAGCAGAAAGTTTTCAAGTATCATCCTTGTTGTAGCATGTTTTAGTACCTCATTGCCTTCTTTGATCCAATTATGTAATTAAAAATAAAATATAATGTTCATCTGTATACCATTTATCCATTTATCACAATTCCAATTTTTTTAAAAGATATTTTATTTATTATTTTTATTTTATGTGTATGCATGTATTGCCTGCATGTAGGTAAGTGCACCTGTGTTGTGCAATGCCCGTGG
>NW_008331545.1:132613-149241 GCF_000622305.1 Nannospalax galili
TAAAATGAGCTCCTTGGGGATGAAGAGATGGCTCAGCGGTTAAGGGCACTGGCTGCTCTTGGAAAGGATCTGGGTTCAATTCCCAGCACATATATGGTGGCTAACAACTGTCCATAACTCCAGTTCTAGAGGATCCAACACCCTCTTCTGACCTCTGCTGGCATTGCACAACACGGGTGCACGTACATACTAGCTGGCAGTACACTCGTATACATAAAATAATAAAATATATTTAAAATAATAAAATTATAAAAATAAAAATTTCAGTTGGATCTGGTGGCACTTGGGAGGTACAGGCAGGAGGATTTTTATGAGTCCAAGGGTAGCCTTCATCCTGGCTAACCAGAGCTGCATAATGAGACCCTGTCTCAAAGTACAAGAGCATCAATAAAAAAGTAGTTTAGTGAGTTCAGAATTGTAGTAGACTAAATACTTTCAATAACCTACAGAATATATTCAAATAAATTAGTTTGCATATTTTTATTGAGAAACTGCTGGTCTAGAAGATAATAAGGAATTATGACTCGGAGAGATGGTTGAGTGGTTTAGAGCACCTGCTGCTCTTCAAGAGGACTTGAGTTTGATGCCCAAAACCCACACACATCAGGTGACTCACAACTGCCTGTAATGTCAGCTGTACAGGATCTGACTCCCTCTCTGGACTCTATAGGCATCCATACATACAGACACATGCAGAGCTACATAAATAAAAATAAATCTAAACTCTAAAATCTAAAACAGAGGTTGGGCATGGTGGTGTGTGCCTTCAATCCCAGCACTCAGGAGGCAGAAAATTGAAAGAGGGCAAGAACATACCAAAGAGTCACACTAATGTATAGCTATATTTTCATTATGTGTTTTTATATAAGTGCAGGTTCACCTGTGTGAGTGTGTATATGTGGAGCCCAGGGACAAACTTGGTGTCATCATCAGGAATGCCATCCATCTCCTTTGAGAAAGAGGCTCTCATTGATCTGGATCTAGCCAGTTAGGCTACACAGGTTTGCCATTGAGTCCTAGGGAATCCTTCTTTCTCCATCTCCCCAGTGCTAGAATTACAGGTGTGTGCTAGCACACCTACCATTTTTATATGGATTCATGATCAAACTCAGGTCTTCTTACTTGAAAGTGCTTTACTGACTAAGCCATTCTCCTTGCCCCCTTTTATGTCAAGGAACCTGCTAACCCCTGATGATTAGAATTTCTACTTAAATGGCTTTGTCATATTCCCTTAAGAGGAATCATTTTCATCTATCTATCTATCTATCTATCTATCTATCTATCTACCTACCTACCTACCTATCCATCTGTCTATCTGTCTATCTCTCTGCCTATCATCTATCTATCAATCATCTATATCTATGTGTGTGTGTGTGTGTGCTTTTACTTTTCTTTTTAAGCATTTGTACTTCCTGTTGGAAAGTGATGTTTTTGCCTTAATTACCATGTATAGTATATTTACAAAGAGCTAGTGTAAAGGATAGATATTTAGTTTATTTTATTAAACTTACTTGACTAATTTGTGAGATATTTCTCAAGCCTAGCTGTATATTAGAAACATCTGGTGGCTAGGTTCAATGATATGCACCTGTAGTCCCAGCTACTCTGGAGACTGAGATAGGAGGATTCCTTGAGCCCGGAAGTTCAATATAGCAATACTTTGTAGGAAAGAAAGAAGAGAGGAGAGATCAAGGTTTAAAATAAAATAGCTGTGATCCATGATAAATGTATAACATTTTAAGTCAAGTTCTGTCCACTAAAGGCAAATTTTTGAAAGATCATTGCACTGTGCACATTGGTTTAAGTTATAGCTTATAGTTCTAGATTTAACCAGAAAACTAAATTAATTATGAGAAATTGATAAAGCTCTGGACTTGAGCTTTCATGTATTTGTGCATAGTATCTCACTTATATTAAAATTATCTCAACAGTTTAAACTCTTTGGAGCCTATCTTTTATGGTCATTCTTTTTTATGCAACACAAGTGAACTAGCAGACAGGGAGCTGTCTTAAGGAATTTGAGTTTAGTATGAATGTGAAAAAGCAGAGCTTATTCATCCACAAATGCATCACATGGATGACAAGTAAAATTTTAAGGATTTTACAATTTATTAAGCCAAGAGAAGTGGGCTATGATGGCACATACTTTAAATCCTGAGATTAGTGAGATTAGGAATTTGAGGCCACCATGGATTACATCGTGAGACCTTGTCTCAAAAAGCAAAACAGATCAAAACATTATTAAAAACCCTAGAAGAAGAGGCCTATGTGGCAACAGTAAGCTCTCATAAGATTTTATATGACGTGTATGCTGATAGCTTTAGTGTCAACTTGACACACCTGGGTTGAGGGACCCTCAATTGGGGAATTTTCTCCATAGGACTGGCTTGTGGCCATATCTGTGGGACATCTTCTTAATTGTTGAGTGATGTGGGAGGGCCCAAACTACTATAGGTGGTGCTACCCCTGGGCAGGTGGGCCTGTGTTCCATAAAAAAGCAGGCTGAGCAGAGGCCAGGGAGCAAGTCAGTAAGCAGTGTTCCTCTGTGGCCTGTGCTCCAGCTCCTGCCTCCTGGTTCCTGCCCTGAGTTCCTACCTTGGGCTCCATGATGAACTGTGACCTGGGAGATATAAGCCAAATAAACCCTTTCCTCCCCAAGTTGGTAGTGGTCAGAGTGTTTTGTCACAGTAGTGGGGAAACAAGACAGAAATTGGTACCAGAGAGTGGGGCACTGCTGTGACAGAACTGACCTTGGTGTTCTTAAGAGGATTGTGGAAGCATTCAGAACTTTGGGCTGAAAAAGCCATTGAGTGCTCAGAGTTTGTTGCTGTGGAGCTTAGAACAGTTATGCTGAAAGAATTGTGAACAATGGAGGCCTGACTTGTGAAGCTTCAAAGGGAAGCAGAGACTATCAGGGCTGTTTGTGTGATATTTTAAATTGAGAATCTGTGGATTCTGGTCGGCTGGGGCTGAAGAGTCAGCTGTGATTAAGAGACCGGAACCTGAGGTAAAACCATTGCTTTACTGGGACAATTGATGCTTGTTAGCTGGGGCTGAAAAATGTAAGTAACAAGACCAGCCATCACCATGGTGAAATCCTCTGGGAAGCATTTCCTCAGGGTCCACACACACACAAGCTGTGGTCGAGAAGGGACCTGAGCCTCCATCTCTAGCTGAAAGCAGGACTTGGTAAGTGCCTCCTGCATGGTTCTGGTGTTGAAAGCGTGAAGGGGTCACAGAGAGCAGCTGAGGCTTGGCACTCTGAGAGGCCAGGAACAGCCATAGGTGAAAGTGCAGCTTCAGTTGCAGTGAAGACCCCAGGATTGAAGGGGTCATGGAGAGAATCTGAGGCTTTGCACCCCAAGAGGCAAGAAGAGGCCATTGGTGAAGGTGTAGCCTCAGTTTCAGTGGAGGCCCCAGCTTTTTGGAGATGCCAAGACCATGGGATGACCACCAAGGGGAGCGGCAGGTGTGGGATGGAGCCAGCCTGGGTCTTCGAGACAAGTTGTGTGTGGTGTGGATGGCAGAGTCAGAAAAATAGAGCTGCCACAACTCTTTGGAGCCCAGAAGATCGTGAGTGAATCCCAAATGTCCAGCCTTGAGCTACTTTTGCTGGACTTTGGTTTTGCTTAGGTGCGCCCGTTTCTTCCCTTTGAAATAAGACAGTACTTCTTTTGGATTTTATAGGAGACATGGCTCAGTAGTTAAGAGCCACTGGCTGCTTTTCCAGAGGACTGTGGTTTAATTCCCAGCACCAACATGGCAGCTAACAACTATCTATAACTCCAGTTCCAGCGATCCAGCACCTTCTTCTGTCCTCTACAGGCACTGTACACATGGGTACACTTACATACATGCAGGCAAGATACTCATATACATAAAATAAAAATAAATATTTTATTTTTTTAGAAAGACAGATAGGGTCTCTCAAAAGTTCAATGCCTTGCCACAGTGGGAAGAAGATCCTTCCACACCTACTACCCCCTCCAAGGCTCAGGGACTTTTGTGGAAGAGGTTGATCGAAAGAATGTAAGAGCTGGAGGAAAGAGTGAAGTATTAACTGGAAATGTCCTCTGACCACCCTACTGGCAAGCTATAGTCACACCTCCTTCCCACACTTGTCAAGTGTCCATGGGGGAGATCAGTTACCCCTCCCACCCAATCAAGGGACCTTAGCTGTATGTGGGGGAGGGGCTAAGGATATAAGGCAAGAACACCATGAAGCACCTCTCTTGCCATTTTGTGTGGCTGTCGGAACGTCACAGGATCTACATTTGAGTGTGGACTTTCCAGTGCACAGTGTCTGTTAGCAAGCCAAATAAACTCGTTATGATTAAAAAAAAATAGAATAGAGCTAATGGAAAACCTTCATTATTTCACAAAAAAAGAAAAAAAGAAATGAAAAAAAGAAAAAAAAAAGAAAGAGAGATAGGGTCTCATCTCATCTAGGCTGGCTTCACATTCTCTGTGTAGCCAAGGCTGACCTTCAACTTCTGATTCTTCTGCCACCTAAGTGCTAGAATTACAGGCATGTGCCACCATGTCATGCCCAGCTTCTTTTTCATCCTTGCTGTATTGCTTTTTGTCAATGGTGGTTGCTTTCTTTGTTTATTTGAGAAAGGCCCTTACTGTGTGGCCTAGGCTGATGTGGAACTTATTATGCAGCCCAAGCTGGCTTCCAACTTAGGATTTACAGTGTACCATTTCACCCAGCTTGTATTGTATACATTTTTATTTGAGGATCAGACAAAAAGATGTGGGAAATTATTAGCTATATTATTACTACATATTTCTGTAGGTTTTTTACACTGTAAAGTTACCTAAAACAAAGCCATTCTTTTAGAAGAATAGGAAATCATCAGCATGAGAAATCTGTTGCTTCTGAGTATTGAAGAAGATCAAAAATAATCATACTGAATGAGCTAATACTCATTACAGAGTAATCATCAGTTCAAGATAAAGATTAAGTAGGTTTTTTTTTAACTATTGCGGTAGTGCTCTTGCATTAACAAATGAAAGAGTTGGAATGCAGATTAACACTGTACTAGCTTTTTTTATTAATTTAAAATATATTTTTATTGATTATTTGAGAATATTATGCAATTTATTTTGATCAGATTCAGACCCCCTCCCCTACCTCCACCCTCAATGTAATCCGCCCATGACTTCATGTCATCTATTACCTTTTTTTTTATTTTCACACCCACTTCCCAGATAGCACCCTCCCATAGCCTTCCTCCTGCGAATAGAGCCCTTATACTCTGATATCCTTGTGTCTGCTGTGTTGTCAACACCCCCAGCCATTCCCCACTACTTGCTCTTCTTGTGAATCTAGTCAACCTATCTAGAGGTCTTTGTTTTAGGAGGGTCAGCTGTTTCTTATCTAGCCGTAATCAGTTGTCAATATTCCTTTGGATAAGATTCTTCATTTTCCCACTTCTATGCTGGGTTACTATCTGGCAATCCCTTTGGCCACCCTGGCCAACAGCTCAAAAGAAGGTATCGCCTGTTGCTTGTTATGTAACCTTTAGCTATACATATGGACACTTATGAAATTATATTGTCTCCATTAATCTTTGGTTATATTTTCCTTTTGGGTGTTTAAGGCCATACAGACTGTAGTAGCTTTAACAAGGATTTTAAAGTCTTCAATGAAGCAGCCAGAAGCACTGAAATTAGTGAGAAGTATCAAAATATTTTTTAGGCAAGCCAGGATCTTATACAATCATAAATGGAATCTTCATGTAAAAAAAATAAGAAAGAAGCCAACGGGGCTGGAGAGATGGCTCAGTGGTTAAGAGAACTGACTGCTCTTGCAGAGGACCCGGGTTCGATTCCCAGCACCCACATGGCAGCTACAAACCGTCCTTAACTCCTGTTCCAGGGGAATCCGAAGCCCTCTTTTGACCTTCGTGGCATTGCACGACATGGGTGCACTCACATACATGCAAGCAATACACTTGTACACATAAAATAAAAATAATAAATAAAATTTGAAAGAAAAGAAAGAAAGAAGCCAGACATGGTAGTTCATGCCTGTAATCCCATGCTGAGGCAGAAGAATTTCTGTGAGTTTGAGACCAGCCTGGATTAGAGTGAAACCCTGTCTCAAAAAATAGAAACAACAAAATTCTTTTAAAAATAGAATGCCAAGTTGATGGAAATGGCAAGAGAATAAGATAGGAGACTTTGTTCAAAATTAGGATCAAGATTACCAAACATACTCATGACTCTGACAGGCTCTTTGATGTTTATTGTTGAGTTTTGAATGATAGATTAGAGGAAATGTATAGGCGTAGCTGATCAACGGGATATTTTGTTTTTGTTTTTCTTTTCTAAACTTTGTTGTAATGGGTTTTAAAATTATGTGACGGGCCTGGTCAACTTGTTTTAAACAATAATAAAATTGCTGTGTATACAAAAACTCAAATGACTTACAGAACATTTCCTGTTCTTCTGAAGCTTTTATAATGTATTATTATAATTATGTAGTGTTTTACTTCTGTGGCAAGTTTTGAAGTAGTTCTTCTAGATTAAGATTCAGGTGGTGGATTTTAAAAGTAAGATTCATTTGGCCTTCTGAGCCTTCTGAGCAGACTCAGTGACCTTGCCAGCTCCAATAGACTTCTAGTCCCTTGTTTAGATGAAACCCACAGCTATGTCTGTCTCATATCACAAACAGCAAAATAGCTCCAAGGATAGTCAGAGAAGCTCTGTATGTATGTGGGCATGCCTAGAACCAGGTCAACATTGTTATCACACCAGATTCCAAGAATTTAGAGTTACTGCCAGGAGTAGTAGTACACACCCAGTACTCAGGAGGCAGGAATAGGTCAATCACCACAAGATGGAGGTCATTCTGGTCTACATAGTGAGACCATGTTCAATAAAATAAAAGTAAAATAAATAAAATATTTAGAGTCATCTTCCAGCTTCTTACAAGAATAGCAATAAACCTTCTCTAAACAGACTTTCAAATCATGTGAGCTATATGTCCAGTATAGGAGCATAGCCAACACTGATGTCACCTGGTTCCAGAAAATCACTGGGCCATTTCTGTTATTAGCAGTGTTGCCACAATTAACATGATCTGCGAATTCCTCATTTGAAAAGTTGAAATGATACCTGATGATTTATCCATCTAAAGATTTGTTGTTAGGATAAGATGAGTATATGTGTGCATATTTCTCAAATTGCAGTTTATTGATTATCATGCATTTTCATTCACACCTGTAATTAAGATCTTAGAATATATAAGGCTGTTGTGTCTACTTCTCAGGGTCTCACAGCATGGTAAGAAGCCAGATATCAAAACAGAAAATTGCCATGTAGTACACTGCTGTATGTGCTTTAATTAGAAATATACAAGAGCAAGAAGAGAGGAACCAGGATTTCCCCATGAGTCAGAATGCTTCCTTAGAAGAGGAGTAGATGACAGCACAGAAGCTCAGCAGGAATAGGACTTTTGCAACAAGAGTGTGAATACTACATTGACAAGTACATGGAAAGATAAAAGAGAAACTGTATTTGTTTCAGAAGTTGGGAGGTGGTGGTGGTGGTTGTTTGAGGTAGGGTTTCATTATGGCTGGCCCAAAGCCTCAAATTCACAGAAATCAGGCTGCCTCTGCTGATACTAAAGGTGTGCACCACCTCACCCAGTTTAAATTTTGAGAATGAGAGTGAGAAAGGAGACCAAAGAGATCTATTAAGAACTTCCTGTGTGCAGGGTGTGGTGGTGCATGCCTTTAAACTCAGTACTTGGGAGCAGAGGCAGGCAGACTTCTGTGAGTTCAAGGCAAGCCTGTTCTACAAAGGGAGTTCCAGGCCAGCTGGGGCTGCAGGGAGACCCTGTCTCAAAAAGATTTAAAAAAAAAAAAAAAAAAAAGAAGGAAGGAAGGAAGGAAGGAAGGGAAAGGAAAGGAAGAAAGAAAAGAACCCTCTGAGCTTAGCAAGGACTTGGTATTTTTATCTTTGTTTTACAGTGAGGTACAGGTACCCTGAAAGATTTTAAATAGAGAAGTGGCAGGATCAGTTTATTGTTGAAAGGATTACTGCCTTTTGTTGTTGTTGTTTTGTTTTGGTTTTTTTTTTTGTTTTTTGTAACCAGAGCAAAACAGGATTACTGTTAGCTGTGTGGAAGAGGATTAGAAGAAAGAAGCCAAGAGAAATCTTAGGAGGTTATTGCAGTATTTCCAGTAAAAACTGACTTTTCATAATATAGGTGATGTTACAGACAAAAAGATATTGAGGGGACAAAATCGGAAAGAGAGCCAGTAAGTAGGTCCTATGTTTTAGAAACTCTGGCTTATTTATCTCCTTTAAATCCCTGTTATAACATGGCCAGTCATGTGACTGTTAGAATGAGGTTGAACAAGTCTGGCAAGTGCTAAGGCTCTTATAATGTTGGACAAACTTGTTAGTTCCCAAACTGAGTTAGTATGGCTTTAGCAAGGTGTTTTGTTTTGTTTTGTTTTTAAAATATATACAACATGCTGATAAAAGAGTAAATAGATGAGTATCTTAGGGTGTTGTATAACTTGGTTTCCTATCTATATTCAGACTTAATTTTTTTATTTTATTTTTATTATATATATGTATGTGTGTGTGTGTGTGTGTGTGTGTGTGTATTGCCTACATGTATGTAAGTGCACCTGTGTTGTACAGTGCCTGTGAATGTCAGAAGAGGGCACCAGATCCCTTGGAACTGGAGTTACAGGTGGTTTTTAGCTGCCATGTGGGTGCTGGGAACTAAACCTTGGTTCTCTGCAAGAGCAGTTAGTACTCTTAACCTCTGAGCCATCTCTCCATCCCCAATCTTTTGAAATCTTAATATTTGTCTCAAGCTCTGCTTACTGGTAATATTATCCTTAGTCAAGTACACTGGGCTGGCTTATTTATTTTTATGTTTATGAATGTTTTGCCTGCATGTATGTAATTGTGGCATGTGCATGCAATGCCCTTAGAGGCCCAAAGAAGGCATTGGATCCCCTGTAACTAGCTACAGACAATTGTTAGGTGCCATGTGGGTGCTGGGAACCAAACTGGGGTCCTCTGGAAGAGCAGCCAGCGCTGTTAACTACTGAACCATTTCTCTAGCCCCTACATTCAATCTTGACAGAGCCTAGAATCAGAAATAGAAGATTGAAGAGAAATAGCTTTCTGTCAGAGAGAAAGATCCAAAACCTCTTTCTTTTTAGCTCTTTCATTTTATTTCTTTGTGGAAATATAATACACATACCATATAATTTTCCCATTTAAAATACAGCATTCAGGGGCTGGAGAGATGGCTCAGCGGTTAAGAACACTGGTTGTTCTTTCAGAAGACCCAGGTTTGAAGCCCAGCACCCACATGGCAGCTAGCAACTGTCTGTAACTCCAGTCCCAGGGGATCCGACAGCCTCTTCTGACCTCCGCAGGCATTGCACGACATGGGTGCACTTACCTACATTCAGACAATACACGCATACCCCAAAAATAAAAAAAACTAAAATTAAAAAAAGTACAACATTCAGTTTTTAGTGTGTGCGCTGATTAGTGCAGCCATCACCACAATCAATTAAAACATTTTATCATTGCCCCAAATAGTTTCATTTCTCATTTTCTCCCAACCTACCCATAGCTCCAAAGAACTATAACTAGTAGTCAGGTTGGGATCAGTTGTTTCCAAGTTCTTGGCCTCTTAACCAAAGAATCAAAAATAAGGGCTCACACAGATTTGCAAAAGTAGCAAGATAACTTTATTCAAAGTGAAGTCATAGTACAGTTTAGAAAAGGATAGTGTCAAGGTTGAGAAGGTCACATGAGTGAGGATACTCAAAGACCTTGGTTATTGCTTGGTCCTTCCTTTTATGGGGCTCAAGAAGAGTCTGGTTGCTAAGGGGTGAAGTTTGAGCAGTTCTTTATTTTGATTGATATATTAGGTCATATAATTATTTTCTATTCTACATGTCTCTTTCCATAATACATCTGATTTTAATCACATGCATGCCCAATTAGGTATATGCATAAGATAATAAATAGGGGATTCTCCCTAAAAGCTTGCTTGAGGATACAGTTTGGTCTTATTGTTGCACATGCACCCCAAACCGGTTCAGGCCAGATCAGCCTATCTATTCTTCCTAACCATGTAGATTGGGAATATATTTGAATAGAAACTGTCTAAATTTGGTAGTTGTTAGGGGAGAAGAGACTTCCCATTGTCCAAAGAGGGGTGTATGTGCCTAGTACACGAGGGTAAAGAAGCTAGCCTGCTAAGTGCATTACTAGAAGAAGCAGTGTGTGTGTAACTGAAACCAAACACAACCCCCCGGTTACCAAATTACTTACTCCTGCACTTGCCTGCCTCAGAACCTTAGTTAGCTTTTGATCTCTCTCAGTGTGCCTTTTCTAGATATTGTCCTCTTAGCCACTTCATATGCTTCAAAATCTTACCATGTTATAGCCTGTATTAATTCTTTATGCCTTATTACTAGTGAATAATATTTCATTTTGTACCTCTGCTACATTCATTTATCCATTCATCAGTTAGTGATCTTTTGGGTTTTTACTTTTTAGCTATTATGAATGATACATGAGCATACAACATACAACATGAGCATACAAGTATTTATATAGATAGATATTTCACTTCAGAGTAGGAGTGGATTACTGGGTTATGGGTAACTCATGCTTAACCTTCTGAGGAGTCCAAATATTAATTAACCTTTCAACATTTGAAGTTGAGCATTTAGATGTGTATTTAAGGTCCCAACAGTTTTGTAGTTACAGATGATTCTATTATTATCATATGGTTCTATCATTAGACTGCATTAACTTTAATAATCTGCAACATATTTCTAAAGAATATTTACAGAATTGTTTTAGTATTAATGTTAATTTTAGAATGATTTTATTATTGACTTAGTACTTTGTTTTACTTTAAAATACACAGAAACATTTGTCTCAATAGTTGTATTCATCATGTCACTGTATTTACCTATTAAATGGTGTTTTCATGTACTTAATGCAGGTGATGTTAAGACATGGTTAGGCTATATACATAGGGTTTCTGTTTTGTTTTGCAATGTTCAGGATTGAACTGGGGCCTGAGGCATGCTAGGCACGCACTATACCCTTCATGGGATCTTGCATTACACTTTCTCTCTGAACTTCGTTATACAGGGTCTTGATTCTTCCAAATAAAAACTAGGGATAATGATATTTAGGCATGCCAGTAAAGTAAGTCAGGGATAAATGTATGAAATTCAGAAAATAATGAAATTTGAGAGGAGAATATGATACATTTGAAAGGATAAGTTAATATATATTAATTAAAATTTATAGTTAATGTTTATATTATAATTATCAGTGTCTAAAAGGAAAGAACTTTGTCCTTAAATTACAAAAAGAATGTTGAAGTCTAAATAAAAGCAGTTTTTTGAATAATGAAGTTATAATAAATAAATGTTATTTCTTCTAGGGAAGAAATAACAGTTAACCGAGGAAGAAGACCCTTAGACTTTACTATTATCTAAAATTCAAATGAAGATTATTTTCTTTTGAGGGCCAAATTGACAGGGACAGGGTAATCTAATGGTAAACATTTATCCAGGGTTACGTGTGAGAGAAATTTGCTTGTAATTGTAAATCCTTTTGACATTTTAGCTACTTTTGCTCACATTTAACTTATGAAAGAAGCAGTGTTGGCTTATTGAGCTTTCCTATTTTTGTATCTTTAGTTTGGTAAGAGCAAAGTAAACTATGTCGTAGCTAACATCTAAGAACAAAACATCTAGCAGGAAGTGTATGAGGCCCGTCTTTACAATAGCTCTTTGAAGGATAATTAATCCCATTTTATTGATTCAGAAACTAAGGCTCGGCAGACATACTGCTGTGCTCTGTATAGTACAGTGAATTCATAAAACAAATATAGAGCAGTAAAAAGTCACTATAATTAGCAGCTTTCTGGGTAGACGCTAAGGTGCTCTGTAATTAGAAGATGAGAAGCTGTGACCTGGAGTTAGTCAGATATAGCTTCAGGGATAAAGTAATTCTTAGGTCTGTATTTGAAGGAGTGCAATATTTGGATTATTGGAAGGAAAAACGTACTGTCTTGGGCTTGTGAACAGCATGAGCAATGATGAGAAAAGACAAGAATGGCAGGTGCTTGTTAGGAATTTCCTGCCAGCCTCTTCAGGTTGCAAGGGAAACAGCAACTCCAGAAACTGGAGCAGAAAGGTAGATTTCAGAAGTCTCTGACATGTATGAAAATTGAAAGGACAGGTCCAAGGAAAAGAGGCTAGGGCAGCCATGCTCATCTAGATTTCAGGGCCTCTCAGCTTCTCTGGACATTGTTCCTCCATTTCACCCAGGCTACTCTTGGTTAACTTGTATCTCCTTAGACCCATAGTCTTGATGATCTCCCAGTCACAAACATTATCCTTGTTTCTGTCAGTTAAAATAGTCCTGTCAGAAAGAATTTTATTAGATAACATCTTTTAGAAGCAAATAATACAAGTTATAGATTTCTGGCTGTCATCTGTGAAAAGATTTGGGAGAGCTGCTGGAGATCAAAGCCAGAGCCTAGTATGTGCCAACTCACTCAGTTCCTGTGTTTCAGACAGCATAATGTGTCATTTTTCCTACTTCCTGAATAGAGGTAGATGAGCAGTATTAAACTGGTTTTATGAAAACTTTTATCATTTAAAAATTACATCAAAGCAAAGGTTTTTTTTCTTCTTCCTACTGACTAATAAGTGATTCTTCTCTGTGAAACCTTATCAAATGCCTTCCTGCCCTAGACTCCAAGCACTACAAAAAAGGAAAAAATTGGTATTACTTGCAGTAACAGGCTGATGTAGCCTTAATTAGTTGAGTGCACAAAGGAAAAGACTAGCATTTATGTGACATCCCAGGAGCCCAGATAATTTAATCCTCCCTGCCTTTTGTCATAGGTTAGAAGATAAGACTGTGTGCCCAGAAGCCCAAGAGAAACTCTTAAGAATTTTGTGTATTTTTGTATCCATGATCATGTACACAAGACCCCACCATCGATTCTGCTAGTATTTTAGTAATATGTGTATATATTTGTGTCTGTGTATAGATAGATGTCATTTAATATGTATATATGTTTAGTACTGATCATCTATATATAATAACATGTATACCATAAAATTATTGACCTTTAATTTGCTCTAATCCTAGTGTGATTAAGGATTACAAAATCCTGTGCTTCCCTATAAAAACCACACAGTACTGGGAAGCCAAATAGATCAATATTTTCCAAGCTTCTTTAGCAATAACTAAGAATATTTTGGTGTCTTTCTTTTTTATGATCACACTGAATAGATTTCATGACCTCTAAGGGGTTATGACCCACAGTTTTTAACCTACTAGTATACCTGTAACTTTTAAATAACTACCTTTCTAAACCATGAAAATTCTAGGATTGCTAGCCAGTGATTCCTGTTTGCTTGTTTTGCCCACTGAAAAATATGTTCTAGAATTCTGTTGTAAGATCTAGCATTGGATTGTCAAGGCTTTAGCTTCAACACCACAAGTGGAAGGGCAAGTGTAAACTCTATGCAGCTGGCATATTTCATTTCCTTTTCTGTGATGCCACTTCATCTCTGTGTCACTCATTCTCTCTAAATACAGGAGAAATTACTGCATGTATATATTTATGGATTCTTCTACCGGTGATAACTGGACTTATTAGCATTGCAAAAAGGCACAAAACTGTTGTGGTTTGTACTGTGGATATTTTTTTGGTAATATTTGATAAGTGATGAAATATGTAACTAGAATTATTTGACATTACCTTTTGAATGAATAGTTTAAATAGACTAGTTTATAAATAAGCTAAATTTCATTTAATGAAGTTCCACTCTTTTGGTAATAGCAAAGTGCCCAGTGAAGAAATCTTGCTGCATGGTAATAGTCCAAGTTTCTTCATAGAGATAAATACTGACTCAGATAATTTCTTGTATCAGCCTTCCTCAAGTAAGGTAGCGTCTGCCCAAAAGCTACCAATTCATTCTTTAACAGTTTTGGTGGTCTCATTACTCAGTCTATAACAGGCTTCCTCACTAAACAAGATGTCATTATCTAGGGGGAATAGAATTATCATTTCCATAAGTGTGCTGTATGATAGTAGTTCTGGGAATGATGTGATGTGATAGTTACTAAGCACTTAAAATAAGTAATGTGTCTTAAAATGTACTGTTTTAGTTTTCAATTTAAATTTTTGTGTGTGATTAATAATTAATCTATTGGACAGTATGAGATTCATGTATTATTATTATTTTTTTTTTTTGAAGCATGGTCCTGGTAGCCCAGAGAGACCTCAAATTTGTAGCAATTCTCCTTTAGGCTCCCAAAGTGTTGTGATTACATGTGTGAGCCACCACACCTGGCTATATTTGTTGTGCTAGTTTGTTGTTGTTGTTGTTGTTGTTTTGTTTACTGAGGCAGGGTGGCATGTTGCCCAGATTGACCTTGAATTTGCTGTCTAGTAAAAATAACTTTGAACTTCTGATCTACTTGCCTCTGCTCCCAAGTGCTAGGATTACAAACGTCAGCCTCCATGCCTGGTTCATGTGGTGACAGGGATCAAACCCAGGACTTTGTGCATGCTAGGCAACTCGTCCAACTGAGGTGCATCACCAGCTCTATATATTCTTTCTGATACACTGATTATATGTTATCAAAATTGCTTGCTGTGTGATTGAATGCTATCCTTAAATATGAAATAAAATGTAATGAGGGAACCTGTTTTTATATGTAGTTGAAGGTATAACCACAGAATTATTTAAAATGATTTATAAATATTGTAGTTTGATTATATATCCCAGTAGACTGTATACTGAGAATCAAAAGAAATGTTTATTGTTACTGCAGCTATTGTCATTTTGAAGCTGTTGGTTGCGTATTGTGACATAAATCAAATGAGTGACTATGTATTAAATGCTAAAAATGTCAAGAACTGAGATTTTCTGTATGTGATCTAAGATTTCTGGCAGATTAAAGTGAGGACTACAGTTATAAACTTTGATACAATAAAAATTTTGTAGTTATAACTGAATTGAAAGTGTTTGTATGACCTGCCATTAAAAATGATATAGTTTAGCCAGGCGTGGTGGTGCATGCCTTTAATCCCAGCGCTCAGGAGGCAGAGGCAGGCAGATCTCTGTGAGTTTGAGGCCAGCTCCCACATCCCACTCTTGTTCCTGTTTTTGTGGTTTAGTTTTGCTATATATCCCAGATTGGGCTCAAATTTGAGATATTCTGCATTAAAGTGTGTACCACAGGAGTCCTAGAGCTGACAACTTAACACTTTTTGTGTCTAGGAAGTTACTTAACCATTCTATGTCTATGTTTTCTGTGAAAATAATTATTAATAATTTTGAAGATAATAATTACAATTGGAGTTTACTTGGCCTTAAAGTAATGAAATGAAAGTACTTAACACAGTGCCTGGTATAGAAAAAATACAAAAGACTAACCAGCGGACTCAGCTTCTTAGATTTTCAAGTTTTTATGTCTTTAACCAAAATTGTAAAGTCTTCAGCCATTGTTTCTTAAAGTGTTTTTCAGCACTTTATTCTTTGTCTTCTTCCAAGACTCTATCACAGTGAATGTTAGAAGTTTTGTTACTTGCCCGCATGTCAAGTCTTTGTTAATTGTTTATAAATGTTTTTTTTTTTTTTCATTTAAAGATTGGGTAACCTATTAGTCTCCCTTCAAGTTCAAACCATTGAATTCACCCAGTGAATCCATCCCAGTGTCCCATGTCATCCTTCCCATCTCCCCTTAGAGCATTTTCATTCTGAAATTTCCTTTGGTTCTTTATATTTTTTATTTCATTGTTGAAACTCTCTGGTTTGCCATTTGTTTCAAGTATGTTCATGATATTTGATCAGTACTAATTTATATTGGGAATCAAGAAAAAAGAATCTGTGGTAAGGTAAGCTGTCATCATATAGCATATTCAGTATTAGGGGAAATTATGTGTAGTAGGAAATTGGCTTTAGGAGCTGTTCTTGCCTCTGATTAGTAAACAGTGTTATTCCAACCCAGTTCTTTAGTGAAAATTGTTTTACTGTTCTTTGTATTTTGTGATTCTTTTTGTTAATAGTAACTGAAAATAAATCTGCAGGACTTGTGACTTATTTCTCTTGGACCATCCTGGACAAATAGTTGAGCTGTCTTCCTAAAGCATCCTCAAGGACAGATTTTATTTGGTTATCATCTTGCGATCAAGAAGTCTTTCTGTGCCAAATTTAAAATTTTTAGGTCATTTTTTCACTTCCAAATATAGAAAACTATTCTAATCTTTGTGCAGTCATTTTTAATATAAAGAATTTGAATAGAATAAAAAGAAGAGTGAATGGAAGACATTCCTAATCTCACCGTTCTGAGAATGACTGCTACCATTTTGGTATATTCCTATGAATGGGTTTTTGTTGTTTGTTTTTGTTTTAAATCTTTTTAATCTTTTTAAAATATATCATCACATCATATTATGTGATACTGATTGTAGTAGTAAAATCTAAAGACAGCAGTGATCTTGACAGCACCACAGCATCATGTGGGAAACACATTCTTTTTTTTTTTTTTCACAGTGATATGAAATTGTTCACTTACTTCTG
>NW_008331545.1:149264-151658 GCF_000622305.1 Nannospalax galili
TTACTTCTGATCCTTGGTTTTTTTTTTTTACTGCAAATATATATAAATGTATGATTTTCTGTTTCTTTTTGGTGGTTTTCTCAATTTTATATCTGTTGCACTTTTAGTCATATGTATAGTAACTTTGAGCTTCTTTTGAATTGTTTTAATATATATGTAATTATCCATTTTATCTACCATAACAAACTACTTCACGAAAGTTGCATCATCTGAATTTGGTGAGTGTATTTTTTAATTCCTTTCTGATTATTAAAAATATCTATAAACAGAAAATTAAAAGGATAAGCATTAGACGAGCATCTCAGTCATCTTACCCTTCAAACTAGTTTTTTAGGAGCTGGAAACATCGGACTGTGTAAGAGTGCTAGCCTAGGGCCCTGACTTATACCCCCAATGTTACAAAATAAAACAACTAATTTTTACTTAGTTCTTTTTAAAGCTTATTGATAAGACTGTTAAGGAAAAAAATTATAGTCCTTACTATATAAACTATGTCTGTTGTTCTACCTTATATGTTATATCAAGGCTTATTTGACCAAAAATATTGAGCGAATAGAAGAACACATGTGTGTCTATCTATGATGCTAAAACGTAAATGGAGGGATTTTGTGTGTGGATCTTGTCATTGGTTTTATATTTTCATCTTACATGTAACTGCAATGTTTTTATAGTCTTTAACAATGAGGTGCTATTGTTTAACATTTTTAAACAATAATTATTCACTTAAAACAGATTTTGACTAAGGAAGATGTGGAGTAAATTTGTACACTGAGTCAGGAATTTTACCAACAGCCAGACCTCATCAAAGATCAAATAATACTTGTAGCTTTGTAGACCTCATGGTCTACACAGCTACTTTGTGGCTGTGCAAAAGCAGTCACCACAGTAAAAGAAAACCAGTAAGACATCCTTAATAAACAGATACTGCAGTAGACTATTGATTGCTGACTCCTTGCTCTAGGGGAAAATTGTCAGTGACATAGATATAGTGACATAGATCCCTGTGGTGGATATGGAGATGAAGACAAATGGATCAATTTTAATTTATACTAGATGGGAAACTTAGATGGATTGGATATGATAGGTCAGAAGGATGGACATGTTCATGCTTATCCCCCTGTAGGGAACTTCAAATTCACAGTTTACATATGGGATTAGTTTCATGATTTGCCTCTCAGATTAAAGATACCATTATATAAAAATTTTCATTTGATTTATGTTTGCAGTCCCCCAATCAGATTAGTGCTAAATTGTACCAGTAGTTCTTTTTACCTCCTGCTGGAATTCTGTATTCCTTCTGGCAGGGCCACAGATTCATTTCACTAGAGTTGGCTTAATATTCATTTAATTTCTTCCTGTAATGTCCCCCCATTAAAATCATACAATGACATATTCCAGAGATAAATTCAACAGGCTATCCTGGATTAACTGTGGACCATTTTGAAGGGTAATTTTCAACAAAATAAACCATTAGGAATCATTGTCTTTATTGATTTAACTGTCATCAATGCACACAAAAGATGAAATATTTAAATAATACAAAAAGATATACAGTGAAAGTTAATTTTTCCAACCTGGACTCCAATTCCTAGGTCTCTAATATAGCAGATGAAGTTAAGAGTTTTCCCTATATCTTTCTAGAAACATTCTGTCAACATACAGGTATTAGAATGTATTTACCCTTTTATCTTGAGCACAAATGAGACCTTGCTATTCATGTTCTTCCCTGCTTTATCCCTTTCAGTTAACACATTAGCTAACACAAACCTACCTCATTTGTTTTTAAAGCTGTAATTAGTTAAAATTTTAACAGTTTCTTAGTGATGGAAATATATATGTCTTTTGTAATTCCAATGTGGTATAAATATTCTATAAGATATTTTTACCCATATCTGTGAATATATTTTTAGTGTAAATTACTTTGAAGACTTCTGAATGAGAAAATTAATATATCAGAAATACAAGCCTGATTGTTAAGATGGTCAGGACAAAACTCAAACTTTGAGCATTCTGTTTACAATCTCTAGCCTTCATTTTGTTCTTTGAGGTATGTTATTTTCTCTGTTATATAAGCTCTGCCTCCTCATTAAAGGGAGAGTATTTCCACTCATTTCTTATACTGTCTCCTGGACTTCTGAGTATATCATATATTTTATATAGAGTAAAATAACTTCTATTTGACACTCTGCTTTGTTTCTTTAGTCTCATACATTGGTTCCTGTTGTTTTCTGAAATTGTCTTCACTACTTCTAATAAAATTTTACTTAGCCGGATGTGGTGGCGCATGCCTGTAGTCCCAGCACTTGGGAGGCAGAGGCAGGCGGATCTCTAAGTTCGAGGCCAGCCTGGTCTACATAGCGAGTTCCAGGCCAGCTGGGGCTATAGGGAGACCCT
>NW_008331545.1:152045-207288 GCF_000622305.1 Nannospalax galili
GATCTGACAGTCTCTTCTGTCCTCCAAGGGCATTGCACGACACAGGTGCACTTACCTACAAGAAAGGAAAAAAAAAACAAAAAAAAAAAAAAAAAAAAAAGAGATTTTTTTTTTTTTTAAACTTGTGTTTCTTAGTTATACAATGCTTTAGGTCTTTTGTGTTTTCTGGAGCCTCTTGTATTTTGATCAGTTAACCATACATGTCTCTCTGTATCCTTCAAACCTTTGTATCCTTGTTAGAAAGTTCCAGGCCAACATAATATTTAAAGCCACAGGCTATACCTATAGTTTATTTGACCTACAGATACTAAATCTTGTTCAAATCTTCCCTTAATATTCTTATATATGTCATGTGTCTAGGATAGCATCTACCCCAGAGATATTTCTTTGCAAAGGAATACTAATATTTAGGATGAAAAAAAGATACTCTCTGAATAGATTATTTACTGAGCAGTGTCAAAATCAATGATTTAGTTCTGGATTATTTTCTCATTGTTAAGTTTCTTGAGGTCTCAAGGACAAATTTTTTAAAGATTTGTGAGAAACCTGTAATTTAGCCTGATGCACATTTGGAAACAGAAAAAAAAAAAGGCAATGATTAGCTGAGGCAATAGCTCACTTGGTAAAGCACTTGCCGTGCAAACATGAGGACCTGAGTGTGGATCCCCAGCACCCATAGATGAAAGCCAGTTGTGGCAGCATCTGTAACCCCAGCATGGGGATGGGGGCAGGAGGTGGACAAAGGCAAGCAGATCCCAGGATCTCACTGGTCAGCCAGTCTAGCCACATTTGTCAACTTCAGGTTCAGTGAGAGACCCGCTATCAAAACAAAATAAACAAAGGAAAGAAAATGGAGAAGTGATTAAGGTAAACATCCTGACATCAACCTCTGGCCTCTACAGGTGCCCTCAGGGGCAAGTGAACTGTGCACACACAACCTACACTACACTACACTCTACTCTCTCTCTCTCTCTCTCTCTCTCTCTCTCTCTCTCTCTCTCTCTCTGTATATATCATATATATACTTAACTATATATTCTGTATATGTCATATATAATATATGCTCTGAAGCACAGAGCACCCGATTGCCAGTTGACTTCTTTTTGAGGATGTAATTAAATGACTGCTTATGGAGGAGTTAAAATGGGTAAAATGACAAGAAAATCTATCTTTTTATGTATTCTATATGAAAGCATAAGAGACTATAGATAGCTCCTTGAAACTTGAAAATGTAGATAAGTCAGTAGAATCTTTTGCTTATGTATATATTATATTCAGAGAATAATGTCTGCTTTCTAATAAGATCTTTATGACGTTTTCCCCATAGACGCTTAACAGAAACATTTTTGTTTGTTGCTTGTGTTTTGTTTTTGTTGTTATCTAATATCTGGGAGTATTACATATACAAATGCTTGATCTCCTAGAAGAATTTTTAAAATTATTCTTAAGGGGGCTGACGAGATATCTCAGTGGTTCAGAGCACACACTGCCCTTGGAGTGGACACAGGACTGTTCATAATTACAGTTCCAAAGGTTCCAACACCCTCCTCTGGCCTCTACTGGCACCAGGTACACATGTGATACACATACATATACATACATACATACATACATACATACATACATACACACATACATATGTACATAATACATACATACAGGCAAAATACTCATACACATAATTTTTAAGCTAAAACATTATTATTGTAATTATTATTTTGTGAGTATACATCATGGCACATGTGTGGAGGTCAAAGGACAACATTATGGAGCCAGTTATCTCCTTCCACCTCATGTGGGTTCCAGGGATCCCAGGCTTTTGTGGCAAGTGCCTTTACCTGCTGGACCACCTTGCTGACGTGTAGAGGAAATATTTGTATAAAAGCCTTTGTCAAAACTTCTAGAATAGGGGCTGGAAAGATGGCTCAGCGGTTAAGAGCACTGACTGCTCTTGCAGGGGACCCAGGTTCAATTCCCAGCACCCACATGGCAGTTAACAAGTTGTTCGTAACTCCAGTTCCAGGGGATCCAAAGCCCTCTTCTGACCTCTGTGAACATTGCATAACACGGGTGCACTTACATGGATACAGGCAATACACTCATACACATTTTTAAAAAAAAAAAAACTTATAGAAAAAAATGAACTTATAAAGCTCCAGTGATTCTACTAAGCCAAAGGAAGCTGCACAGTGACTATCTCCTGATAATCCTCATAATCATTATATTTCATTTGAGGTAGCATTATATAAAAAAGTAAGGATTCACTGAACCTGCTTCTGTGCTAAACTCCCAAGGAGAACTTTTTGGTGGTGTTACCTCAGAGTTTTCATTTTCTAGTACGCTTTTCCTTAGAGAGCATGTAATCCTGTTCCTTTAAAGAGATGAATGTCTAACTAATACAGCCCACACTAACCTGGAACTCTTGGGCTCATGTCATTCTGTTCCAAATGACTGAGTTTGTAGGTGCTTGCCACAATACCTGGTTTTACTTATCAGTAATTTTTGAGCCTTTAGTCTCTTCTTCAACTCTTCTCACATGCTATGGAAGCGGCCTACCTCTGAATTATATCCCCAGACCCCTGCAGTTATATTGTTAATAGTAAACTATTAACACAACTGAAACAAGGAAGCTAGCTGATCATATTTACATTTCTTAACCAATATATCTTACCTTCACTCTTTGCACCTGTTCAGGTTTATACCTACCAGATGTCAGTATTCATAAACTTTATGATTATACAAAAATATTTGATATACATGAATTTGAACAGTATTATCTGATCTTTTTTTGTTGTTAGTTCATAAAAATCATCCTGTAGGGAAAAAGGTTTTTGTGGCCTTTCATTTTTACAAATTCTGGTTTTAATATTCAGGTTGTTATCAACAAATATCATTTTAGTAAAATACAGAAATTTCAAAGTAAACAATTCACATTTTTAAAAATTTGGTAAACTGAGACTTGATGAAGAAAATTTATAAGGAAAAGTATCAATCATAAGCCTTGTTACCATATAGCTGCATGTCTTAAAGTTTATTAGTTTATGTAGCAGACCTAACTCAGCCCTTAAACATTAGTCCATGTAGTTTCAGTAGCAACTCTGTCATTGCCCATGATGAATGCTAATAAAGACAAAGATTTTTTAAAAATATGGACATAGCACAGTAGCACTTTGATCTAAGGATGATTGACAGTAATATGAGCATATGAGAAACTATTGAATTATGTGGGAAGCTCTTTGAAATGGTCTTACTTATGATGCTATGCATCAACCCAAGATTACCTTCCCCTATGTGAATCCATCCTTTGAGAAAAATTGGGTACTTTATGGATTCACTCAATACTTAAACACTACCTTCTATTGTTTTAAATAGTCTAAATTTTAAGATGTAATTGAGCTATGTTTCTTTTTTAAAAAAATATTTTATAGGGGTTGGGGATTTAGCTCAGTGGTAGAGCACTTGCCTAGTAAGTGCAAGGTCCTGGGTTCGGTCCTCAGCTCCAAAAGCAAAATTATTTATTATTTTTATGTGTATGAGTGTTATGCCTGCATGTAGATAAGTGCACCTGTGTCATGTAATGTTCGTGGAGGACAGAAGAGGCTAGAACTGGAGTTACAGACAGTTATTAACTGGCTTGTGGGTACTGGGATTTGAACCCGAGTCTTCTGCAAGAACAGTCAGTGTTCTTAACTGCTGAACCATCTCTCCAGGCCCCAAAGTACGTTTCTTACAAAATATATATTCCTGGGGTTGGGGATTTAGCTCAGTGGTAGAGCTCTTGCCTAGCTAGCACAAGGCCCTGGGTTCGGTCCTCCGCTCTGAAAAAAAAGACAAAATAACAAAAAAGACCAAAAAACAAAAAAACCAAAAACCAAGGCAACAAAATATATATTCCTGTAGTTTCACTATAGAATTTAATCCAGATGTCTTCTGTAGCAAGATTATTTAAATAGTGAGAGTTTACATGTGGCAAATTCTAAATTCACTTATATATGGACACTATCTCTTTGTAGATTATAATGTGCTTATTAAAATATGACCTTTATGATTTCTTTGCTTAATTATGGGACTAGTATATGCATTTAAGTGACCAAAGTCTATTAGATTGTAAGTCTGAACATCATTATTAATTAAATAACTAATCAAATACATTTAAAACCAGTGTAATATTGAAGCCTACAACAACTGAGCAAATTAATAAACATGCTCAGAAATTATCTGGTTATTATAAATGGGTCACATTAAGGTCATTTTTAAACCATAGTGGAGACTTGGATCTAAAAAAACTCTAAAAAGGGGGCTGGAGAGATGGCTCAATGGTTAAGAGTACTAGCTGCTTTTGCAGAGAACTCAGTTTTTGTTCCCAGCACCCAAATGGAGGCATCTGTAACTACAGTTCCAGGGGATCTGATGCCCTGTTCTGATCTCTATGAGCACTGCATGACACCCGTGCACTTACATACACTGATACAGAGGCAATATACTCATACACAAAATAAAAACAATATTTTAAAACCTTAAAAAGAAATTAGCCCCCACCCCTTCCCTACTAGGGGGGAAGGGAAGGCTTACTACATTGGAAATAACTGGCCCAGATTTCTGGACACCCAAGACAAGTATATTTCTTTCTAGATTTGGGAGATAAAACTGCACATCATTCAAATTCATATTTTCTTTCCTCCTACTCCACCTCCCTCTTACCTTCCTTCTTTCCTACCCTCCTTTCTCTTTTTAAATCTCTATGCTACTCAGGTTTCCCTTTAAATTGTGAACCTCTCGCCTCAGCCTCCCAAGTAGCTAGAATTATAAGCACATGCTACCATACCAATTTGTATTACTTTTTTGATCCTTTAAGATAATATAGGAATTATGTTGCAATAGAAGAGATGGTGAAATGCTTTACAAATAATAAGAATATAACCTTAATCTTTCCAAGTTTCTGGCATCACACAGACCATTTTTAAGATAGAAAATACTTGCAATACTATTAGAAGAAGATACGGTACATGTAGAATTAAATTTGTTTCAAGCTGAGTGTTGGGACACATGTCCATAGTCCCAGCTGGATGACTGAAGTAGGGGAAACATTTGAGCTTACAAATTCAAAACCTGCTTGGGCACAGTCTAGTCCCAAAAATAAAATTTAAATTGTTTCACAAATTATTTATCTTAGTCCATTTTCTGTTGTATACCAGAATATCTCGGACTGGGTGATTTATAAAGCTCACAGTTCTAAAGGCTGAGAAATTCAAGAGCAGAGCAGCTAACCATGTGATATGGTCTCCCTATAAAACCTACTTTCTTTACAAAGACTCATGCATTTTTAAGAGAATGAGAATTCATTCACTTCTTCTGAGTCCCAAAAGAAAAGCATCAATCTCTCTTAAGGACTTAGAACCTCTCAGAGGCCCTACCACTTTCTCTCACTAAGGAATTAAACCTTAACATGAGGTTCGGCAAGGGTATCCCATTTTCAAGTCATAGGATTCTTTTGTCCATATTTTTTTTAATTTCTAGATTTATATCATACCTTTAAAAATAAGTTATGTAAATATATATAATTCTTTTGAATAATTCTAATTAATAGTGACAACATTTTTCTCCTGTCATAGATATGGAGTCTGGAGAACGGTTGCCATCTTCAACAGCCTCCTCGACTACACCAACTTCCTCTTCTACACCTTCTGTGGCTTCAGCAGTTTCAAAAGGCGGCCATTCCACTGGAGCTGCTTCAGTTAGCTCTACAATCAACCCATGTGGTAAATATCCTTTACTAACTTACTTTTTTAAAAAATATTTATTTGTATTTTAATTTATGTGTAGAAGTGTATTACCTACATTATATAAGTGCACCTGTGCAATGCCCACAGAAGTCAGAAGAGGGCATTGGGGACCCTAGAACTGTAGTTACTGATGGTTGTTAGTTACCATGTGGCTGCTGGGAACTGAACCCAGGTTCTCTGCAAGAACAACCATCTCTCCATCCCCTAACCATATCTCTGAACTGTCTTTCCAGATGCTAACTTAATTTTTGAATGCTAGCATTTTAAGGTCTTATATTCATAATGTTGAGATCTGAATAAAATGTTCTCATGACCTGTTGAATAATCATTGTGTTAAATATGTAGGCTTTTTGCTGTTTCTGGCTTTCTCTAGGGGAAAGCCCTGGCTCGACCTTTCGTAAAACTTTTCTCTGAGAGTTTAGTCTTAGGATCTTATTTATCATTTTAGTGAATACTATAGTAAACATAAATCACAAGCCCATGGGAGTCAAGAAATATAGAAAAGTTCTTGGGAGTAAAATAAATTTTTTGTTCTTTACTTTTATAATATTGCATTTCATGTTTAAAATGAAGCATTTTGGACTGGAGGGTAGCTCAGTGGTAGAGCACTTAACCTAGATCATGAGACCTTTGGTTCAATCTCCAGCACTACAAAATGCATACATACACATAGGTACGTACATACACACATACATACCTACCAACTTTTTTTGTCTTCCAATGCAAAGACTCTTGGAAAAAATTCCGACTATTCTGTTTTCCTGACTTATTTGAGTCAGTTTTTTGGCTTACATGTTATCTGGTAATTCTTTCGATTTGAAAATAAAATCGGCCAGTCATCCCAGCACTTGGGAGGCAGAAGCAGGCAGATATCTGTGAGTTCAAGGCCAGCCTGGTCTACATAGTTCCAGGTCAGCTGGGGCTCCAGGGAGACCCTGTCTCCAAAAAAAAAAAAAAAAAAAAAAAAAAAAAAAAAAGCCATCTTTATTTCTTCCTTTGAGAACTCTGTGTTACATCTTTAGCCCATTTTTTAATTGGATCATTTGTAAAACGTGTTCAAGATTTTTGCATTAGGGAAATACAAATTAAAGCCACCTTAAGATTTTCCCTTACCCCAGTCAGACTGGCTGAGATCATGAAAACAAATGATACCAAATGCTAGCGAGGATGTGGAGAAAGGGGAACACCCATTCACTGCTGGTGGGATTGCAAACTCTATGGAAAGCAGTGTGGAGAACTCTTTAAAAACTAAAAGTGAACCTATCATATGACCTGGTTATACCACTCTTTGGCTCCTTGGCACATACCCAAAGACTTATCCTATTGCAGAGATGCTTGTACAACCATTTGTTGCCGCTCTTTTCACAATAGCACAATAGCTAAGAGATGGACACAACCGAAGTGCCCCTCAACTGACGAGTGGCTAGTGAAAATGTGGTACATTTACACAATGGAGTTCTACTCAGCAATAAAGAAAGATGAAAAAATGAAATTTGCAGGTAAATGGATGGATCTAGAAATTGTTATACTGAGCGAAGAAACACAGACTCAGAAAAACAAAAGACATATATTCTCCCTCATATGTGGATCCTAGCACCAAATCCTTATGAGTGCATATCCTGTTGTAATTGCAGGAACCAGGAAAGTGGAAGGAAACCAGGGAGGTAAAGGGAAAGAAGGAACCCAAGAGAGAAAAATAGTAGGAGACAGGAATACTGAGAAATGTGTATGGGGGAGGAGGTAGTCAATGGGGAGGGAGAGAAGGAAAGGTATACAAAGAAAAATGGGAATAAAGAAGAAGAAGGAGCTCAAAGAGGTGGGACCGTAGCATACAAAAATTATCAAGGGACAGCCATTGCAGTACATTGAGCTCCATGGGGACAGCGCCGGGGCAAGTGAAAGCCAGACCAGCACTGGGTGACTGTGCCTCGGCAAGGAAAACAACTAAACATGGGCAAAGGAGATCCTAAGAGGCGGAGAGGCAAAATGTCATCATAGGCATTCTTTGTGCAAACTTGCCAGGAGGAGCACAAGAAGAAGCATCCTGATGCTTCTGTCAACTTCTCAGAGTTTTCCAAGAAGTGCTCAGTGAGGTGGAAGACCATGTCTCCTAAAGAAAAAGGAAAGGTTGAAGACATGGCAAGGGCAGACAGACTCCTTATGAAAGAGAAATGAAAATCTCTGCCCCTCCTAAAGGGGAACCAAAAAAGAAGTTCAAAGATCCCAACACACCCAAGAGGCCTCCTTCGGCTCTCTTCTTGTTCTGAGTATCGCCCCCAAATCAAAGGAGAGCATCCCAGCTTATTTGTTGATGGTGCAAGGAAACTGGGAGAGATGTGGACCAACACTGATGCAGATGACAAGCAGCCTTATGAGAAGAAGGCCGCCAAGCTGAAGGAGAAATACGAAAAGGTATTGCTGCCTACAGAGCTAAAGGAAAACCTGGTGCTGCAAATAGAAGGGGAGCTGTCAAGGCTGGAAAGAGCCAGAAAAAGAAGAGGAAGATGAAGATGATGATGACGAATGTTTGCTCTATCGCAGTTTTGGTTTGTTTTTTTTTTTCTTGTCCAGACAGCATTTAACCTCCCTGTACATAACACTCCTTTTAAAGAAAAAAACTGAAGTGTGAGGCTGGGTAAGATTTGTTTTTAAACTGTACACTGTCTTTTTTTGTATCGCTAACACACTATTGAGTGTGTCTGTAGATAGCCCTGTCCTGGTCGTATTTTCATAGCCACTAGCCTTGCCTGGTACAGTACAAGGGTATAAACTGGTGTGGGAATTTAAAGCAGGTTCTTGTTGGTGCACAACACAGATTAGTTATATATGAGGATGGTTTTTTTTTCATCTTCAGTTGTCTGTGATGCAGCTTATATGAAAATAATTGTTCTGTTAACTGAATACCATTCTGTAATTGCAAAAAAAAAGTTGCAGCTGATTTGTTGACATTCAGAATGTCTTTAAGTAAATTTTTATTAGTAAAATTTTTATTAGTAAAAATAAAATTATCAAGGGAGAAATGGAGACAATTGGGACACTTTAAATAGGAAGGGCGGGGAGGGAGGATAAGACAGGGAGAAAAAGAAGAGACATAAATATTGCCTAGCCATTTTAAAAACCAGAGGGAATTGTATTAGTCCAAAAACTTACTGAAAAATTACACATACAATATTCCTACATGAGTCCGTGGTTATAGCTGAAGGCTACATAACAAGAAACAGTGCCAGTCAGGGAAACCTTCCTTTGAGTTGTTGGCCAGGGTAGTCCAGGAGACTCCCAAAATTACACAGGCTATTGTCATAGCCCTTGATTGCCTCCTAGAACTTAATGGTAAGACCCTATTGCTGAAGACAGGGCATACTTTGGACACAGAATGTGAAGCAGTGGAGCTGGAACTGACCTGGAAGCCACCTCCCCTGAAGGCAAACTCATAGGTTTGGAGAGCACTGTGCAAGCTGGTACATCAATCAGTGGTCCAACCCTAGCCTCAAGGCCTAAAAACCACATCAAGTGACATCACTGCAGTAGTGCACTTTTATCCTGGGGATAATCAACAGCTAACTAATTGGACTTAAAGCCCACTCAATGGGAGGAAACTCCTGTCTGGTACTCTAAACCTAGCCAAATACACACAGCTGGAGAGGTCATAGATCTTAGAGAAAACCTAAGGCTCTCATATCCCTAAACAAATGTAATTTCTTACTATGTACAAAATATGGATCCTTAAATTTCCTGACAAGTATCCCAGTCATCACCCATCAAAGTTTTTCAACAGAGATTATTATAGAGTTATACCACTGGTCACATACAGAGATTGTCTGTGAATCGCTGAAGCCTAATTGGCACATTTAGGATACAACCTCTACACCTAAGACTCAAGGAACATAGAAAAAGGGGTGAAGAGAACACTAATGCATCTTTCAGTTCTCATCAATGGAGCTCCCTCATGCAACATAGGGCCAGGAACGTGAAAGGCCACAAATGGCCAAAATGCAGAGAATAAGAGTAGGCAGAGTATGGGCCCTTGGACAGGTCTATATTGCAGTCCACCCACCCAGGGCTCAGGGACCATTGTGGAAGAGGGGGTGGAAATACTGTAAGAGCCAGGTACATGACCATATGGAAATCATCCTACAGGTGCCTGGGAGCCTTCTGATACAAACCTACAGCAATGGTGTCAGCATGCAAAAGACCCACATAAAATTAGACAGACAAAAACCCAGCACAGAACTGTAGAAATGCATAGCAAGCCCCAATCTTATTCAAAGAATTATTGGCAGCTGATAACTGCTAAGTGAGGAAGAACAGATCTTCTCGAAGGGAGAGACTCTAGATAGGCTGACTAAATCCCAGTGGATGAACTTGTACCGAGAGACATCTCAGGACACTTCTAACTTTACATAATAGGCCTTAATACAAATGACAGAATGTATAAACTCCAGTGTGGAGGGGGGACTATGGGAGGGTGCCAAAGGGGAAGGGGGAAGGGGATATAAAGGTGATTTTCCTGCATGAAATACACAAAAATAAATAAATTATAAAAAATAAGTAAAATCATAGCGTGACAATGGGATCAACCCCTTTATCTTATGCTGTTTGGCCTCAACAGTTTTGATATATATAAAGAACAACAAAAGAGAATTTTCATCTTTAAAACACCAAAACCTCAAGAATTCTTTTATGGGCTCTTTGAGATCATTCTGTTGTTTTAAGTAATTATTTTAGAGTTTATTTCTCTATCGTTTTCATTAATGATGGTGTCTGTAGAAATTCCTTTACATGCTAAGGAATATAAATTGTTTACATTCAGATCTTAAATGATCAGCTATTTTCTGTTTTAATCAGTTCCTTGTCCAAATCTGAGATTATACCTAAATTAGTCTATTGCTGTTATGGATACTGACAAATTCTTGGATCAGAAATGTTGTTGCTCATAGTACCACAAACAGTAGGAACATTATCTGGGCATGGGTTTCTTATGCCTAAGTTCACATGGGCAATGTGGATCTATGATGCAGTGGGTTTGTATGACAACTGAGAAATACCATACTTGAGGCTGTTGCTTTTATCATAAATAAATGAAGCCCATTCTTTAAGAATATATTTCTCTATTATTTAAGATTGCTCACTCTAAGTATAGTCCTGAAAAGTAGTCCATTTAAAGAGAGTCAAGGCCTTGCCTTCTCAACATATCCAGCAGTAACATGCTGGACCCTTAGGACCTGTGGAACATTGGCCCTCACAATACACCTTTAGTTTTATTGCAGTAGCTGGGATTTAAAAAAAAAAAAATAACGTTGCAGTAAAGACCATTAAGACTATCTGCATATGTTGGTTTTATTGGTCTTATCAGAAGATTAATGATCTTTTCCCTTAAGAAATGATTTCTTTTTTTTTTTTTTCGGTCTTTTTGAGACAGGGTCTCCATGTAGCCTCAGCTGTCCTGGAACTATGTAGACCAGGCTGGCCTTGAACTCACAGAGATCCACCTGCCTCTGCCTCCCAAGTGCTGGGATTAAAGGCGTGCTCACCACGCCCGGCTAGAACGGGCTGGAGGGTTAGTTAGCACAGCCATTAAAGGCTAAGGCTAACAACCAAAATGTTAAAGAAATGATTATTTTAAAAAAATATTTTTATTTTATATGTATGAGTGTTTGCCTGCATGTATGAAAGAGCACTACATAAATGCAGTGCCTTCAGAAGCCAAAAGAGGATGTAAGATTCCCTGGAACAGGAGTTATGGAAGGTTGTTAGCTGCCATATGGGTACTGGGAATCTAACCCCAGTCCAATGGAAAAACAGCAAGTGTTCTTAACCACTTAGCCATCTCTGTAATCTGAAGAAATGATATTTTTAAAAATAAGCTGCTGACTCCTAAAAAATAATTTGGGACAGTCTTTACTAAATATATAGGTACAGTAAATAAAAAGTTAACTAAAATATCAAAAGCTGGTTATAAAAAATAGAAAGGTCATAGCTGAAGACTTTTTTTTTCTTTTTTTAAACAATTATTTACAGATGTTAACTGTATAACCTAGGCTGACCTAGAACTTGTAGTCCTCCTGCTTCAGCCTAAGTGCCAGGATTATAGGCATGGATCATTACACCCTACAAGACTTAAGATACTGAACAAAAAATGTAATGAGTTAATGGCTAAATAAAGGGGAAACAGGCTTACTTGGCTAGTACTAGTAAGTATATTAGTTCCTCAGGGAGAAAAAAAAAGACAGCCTTTTCTCTGCCTTGAATGTGGTGGTGAATAATGCCCTCAGAACCTTGTATAAAATGTCATTTGATATGTACTGTAGGCAGATTTACAGATACTCAGATACCTCCCCACATATGGGTTACAGGTAAAGGCTGAGAATGCTATTTAAGCATAATTTCATAAATTAACTTCACAGAGTACATTTGTTTGAGATTTCTGGTTATTTAACCTGATACAGAGAAGAATTTTTGAGAAATTTAAATGACAGTTAATCCCTACCGTAGTTAAATTATTTTCCAGTACATTTTT
Organism: Nannospalax galili; assembly: GCF_000622305.1. Taxonomy (NCBI): domain Eukaryota; kingdom Metazoa; phylum Chordata; class Mammalia; order Rodentia; family Spalacidae; genus Nannospalax; species Nannospalax galili. Next base: position 164,346 of record NW_008331545.1, read on the forward strand.
TGAGGTACATCCCTCTAAGCAAAAGCTGAAGCACAGGCAGAATCTATAAAACTGATGATGGAAAACTTCTCAAGTTACAGCTGCAGTAGGTGTACTTTCTTTCAAAATTTAACATTTCTGTCATTATTTCAGTTAGCTACAAATGTGTGTCAAATCAGGGTCTCTTGAGGAATTGCAAGTTGATTGCAATTTGAGTGCTGTCAGGAAAGATGCTTGTTACACCAGTGATTAACTATGATGGGAAAGCATGTTAAATGCATCACCCATTGATCAGCTCTGAGAGGAGGAAAAGTCATCCTATACCGGAGGTGGGGAGTGTCATCCTACATCTGAAGTGGGAAGTATGGTTATATGCCTGAAGCTGGAAGTGTCATCACATACCTGAAGTGGGAAATGACATATACCCAGTCTCCTAATTTCAGTTCTGTCTCCTGAAGTTCGAGGTTTTTAAACTCACATGTATACCTCATAGCTTCACAAGGGTTGTTCCACCTAGAACTTTGTTTCCTACGAAGGAAGGGGAATGGGGAAGGTTAAAGTTGCATGCCAGCAGAGTTTGAATCCTTTTTGAGTTTTCCCAGAAACTTCATCAGAGATTTCCACTTAAAGTATGTTTTCAGAACCTTGTGAGCAGTAAGCTTGGCTTCCAGGAAGACTAAGAAAAATAGGTGTTTTTGAGACCAAGTCTCCCTGTACCACAGCTGGCCTGGAACTATATAAACCAGGCTAGGCTCCATCTCACAAAGATCCATCTGCATCCTGCCAAGTGCTAGGACTAAAGGTGTGTACCACCATGCCCAGCTTGGAAGAAGTGGTTTTTTTTCATTTTTAATATTTTTATTGAGTTTTTGTACATTTCATATAATACATCTTAATCAAATTTAGACTCCCTCCTTGCCCCCACCCCCCATAAGTTATCCCACCAGATTTCAGGTATTTTTTCATAAATATTAAGTCCTATCCGGTCAAGCATTTCTATCCAGGTGCCCCTTAGTGAAAGTTCATCGACTAGAGCCTAGTCAGCCTATCTAGAGTCGTGCCCTTAAAGAAGATCTACTCCCCCTCACCCCACAGTAATGATTTGCCGATAGTTCCTAGGCTAGGGTTGGGGCTTGCTGCCCATTTCCCCCATTCTTTTTAAAAAATTTTTATTTAATAACCACATGATTAGAAGAAGTGTTTCATTACAGCTTTAACACATTCAGTAACAATTTCTAGAGTAAGGATACATCTCCTTCAAAAATGGCTGTAAATTTTTAGGTTCACAGTTGAATTAATATGGTTATACAATATTGAACTCAGTATAAACCCTGTAAGACATAAAATTGAATGAGTTTTTAACCTTTAAAGAAGATCTCCATTTCATTTTAAAATATGCTGTTTTCTACGTTTTTAATGCTACCAACGCCTAGATGTTTGCACATGTGTCTTTAATCTCTATGTATCTGATTATTACTAATCATGGTCGATTATACTTGGCTCCTTAGTACCTGAGTATGGATATAAAGTCATCAGGTAGATTTCACTGGTAATGTTTGTCACCTCTACTATTTAACATGAAGTAAATTTTTATGCTTCCTCTTCAAATATGTCTTTTTTAAATTTGTTGATTTATTTGTGTGTGTGTATATCATACAGAGCATCCCAAACAATCTTATTCATCTATATACCCACTTCCCAAATGGCACCTCCCATAGCCTCCCCCCCACACACACACACACTGGAGTCCATATACTCTGTCATCCCTGTTACTGTCCACTGTGTTGTCAGCATTGGGTTTTTGTCTGATTGAGTTGGCGTGGGTCTTGTGCATGCTTTTAGCATTGCTACAACTTCAGCAGTGGAACCTTTACACCTGAGGCTGATGGAACATAGTGGAACAGAGGTAGAGAGAATACTAATGTATCTCTCAACTCTCATCAGCATAACTTCCCCATACAACAGAGTGCAATGCACACAGAAGACCACACTGGCTAAGTTTTAGAGAATAAGAGACTGCAGAGTATTTGTCCTTAGATAGGACTCCTGTATTAAATCTCACACACCCACAGCTCAGGGACCATGGCGGAAGAGGGGGTGGAAAGATTGTAAGAGCCAGGGTTGGTGCATGAACATAAGGAAACCAAAGCTTTCAGGCAACTGGAAGAATAGTTTTTAAGAAAGCATGTTACTAGGCCGGGCCTAACAGAATATGCCTTTAATCCCATTACTCAGAGGCAGAGGCAAAGGCAGGTGGATCTCTGTGAGTTCAAGGCCAGTCTGGTCCAGGCCAGCTGGGGCTACAGGGAGACCTGTCTCAAAAAGACCAAAAAAAAAAGAAAGAAAAAGACATTACTGTCCTGAATAAAATTATTCTATTAGGAGAAATGAATTGAGGATATGTACTGTGGTTGTGTGGACGACAGAGACAGGAAGAAAGTCAAGCTGGGGAGTAGGCCATGACCAAATCATTTTGATCTAAATATGGCATTTTTAGGAATTTATGCAAAATAGTGTCAAGATTAAAAGCAAAGACTTTGCAGCCAAAATATCTTGACATTGAATCTTAGCTTGTCCACTAATTAGCTCTGTGAATTACCTTTTCTAAGATTCGGTTGCCTCATTTAAATATAGGTATAACACCTGCTTTATAAAATGATGATAGATAGTGATATATAATATAGTTTGTGCCTAGTAAATTATAACTGTTACCTTTATTTATACTTTGTCCAATAAGAACAGATTTATATAGTCACATTGCTTTCAAATTGATACTTCTAAAAGCATGTGGAGCATCTGTTTGTAATAGATATACAATTAGAAGCAAAAAAGAGTTATGTTTATACTTATATATGGGCCCAAATTAAGGAATTCTGTTAATGGGTTAAGAAACAAAGTTCTATAGATACTTGGGGGTAAATTAGAATGGGATATATGGGAATAAAGACTGGATTTGGATAGAGAGATATTTAGACAGAGAAGCCCTAACATGCCTTGGGTGTGTTTACTGAAGGATGCCATAATGAGATATATAAAAAAGGAATATATTTGTAAGCGTATAAGATATTTAATATATATATTATGTATGTGTATATATATATGTATTTATATAGCTATGATATTGTTGGTGCAAATTTTGAAATGTTTCCAGCTTTTGTCAATTACAATCAATGCTGTTACAACTTCATTATATATGATGCCAATACATATAAGCTTGTACCATGTGCGTCTGGCATCCATAATACCAATGTGTTTTACAGCCAGTATATTTTACAGTTCTGATCCTGTTCCTCCCCCAGCACTTGGAATTGTCAGACTTTGAGGTTTTTTTTCTTTTCCTTTTTTTCCAGTGAAGTAGTGTTTCATTTAAGTGCCTTTCATCTTTTATAAGATTTTAGCCTCCTGAGTTCATTCTCTCTCTCTCTCTCTCTCTCTCTCTCTCTCTCTCTCTCTCTGCCAGTTTAGGGCTTTGCTTCATATTTCTAGTGAGTTTTATTTTTCTTTAAACATTTATGAATTATATATTACTAGGTGCTTTTTTACTTATTTAATAACCACATAATTAGAAGAAGCATTTCATTACAGCTTTAACATATTCAGTAACAATTTCCAGAGCAAAGATACATCTCTTTCAAAAGTGGCTGTAAATTTTTAGGTTCACAGTTGAATTAATACAGTTATACAATATTGAACTCAGTATAAACCCTATAAGACATAAAATTGAATGAGGTTTTAACCTTTAAAGAAAAATCTCCATTTCATTTTAAAATACACTGTTTCCTACAGAAAGACTCATTTTTAATGCTACTAACATTTAGATGTTTGCACATGCGCCTCTAATCTCTATGTACATTATTTCTTGTCACAGTTGGTTACACTCAGATCCTTGGCACTTGAGTATGGAGGTGCTTTGAAGTTTTATGTGTGGGATATAACTTTCCTAGACTGGTTGTATATATGTATATGTGTATGTTTATTGAATATTGTCTTTTGATAAACTTTCAATTCTAATGTAGTCAAATTTGTCAATATTTATAATTGTTTTTGTTTCCTATTGAAGAAACCTTCCTTTACCTCCAATGTTAAGCATGTATTTTCAAGATTTCTTTTACCTCATGGCTTAGTCCATTCAGGCTACTATAACAAAATATTACATAATTGCTAATTTATAACTAATAATAATTTATTGTTCACAGTTCTGGAAGCTGGGAAGTCCAAGATCAAAGTTCAGCCTGACTCAGTTCAGTCTGGTGAGTTTCTTAGTCTGTTTTGTGTTACTGTTACAAATTCTTGCTGGGTACTTTCTAAAGTACTATATAAGAAAAGAGACTTATTTGGCCTGCCATTCTGGTTACTGGAAAGTACAAACATGATATATGGTGTCTGACGAAGGACCCCTGGGTACAATAGACATGGTAGAGAATTAGGAAGGGAAGCAGTTTTTTGGAGAAGGACCAAATACATAAGGTAACATTGCTTTGTAACAACCTACTGTTCATGAGAACTAAATTCGTCCTGTGAGAACTACATTAACTGCTTTAGATGGTGGTATCCTATGACTCAACCATCTTCCATTAGGTTCTACTTCTTTAAGATCCATCACCTCTTTTTAAAAAATATTTTATTTATTATTTTATGTGTATCATGAGGGTTTTTCTGCATGTATGTAAGTGCACCCATGACAATTGTTAGCTGCCATGTGGATGCTGGGAACCGAAACCAGGTCTTCTTCAAGAGCAGCCAGTGTTCTTAACTACTGAGCCATCTCTCCAACCCTGCTTCTTAATACTGTATTATTGCACTGGGATCCAAACTTCCTTCATATGACATTTTAGGGGTCAAACCTTATCCAAACCGTAGCATTGAAGACTTTTTTCTTCAAAGATGGCATCTTCTTTCCTCACATGGTGGAAAAGGGAGCAAGGCAGTTTCTTGTGTGGCTTTTTCGGGGGCATATGGTATAGGCCCTCAAGAAATCACTGCAAAACTTAAAAGAAGGCATTGCTTGAATTTTGGCAGGGAGACCTAAATAAGCATCTGTTCACCCCAGACAGAACATCTAAGGCAAATCAAAGAAACAGTTCCACTGAAGTTTACCTCAATGAACCACTGAGTTTATATGGGTTACTTATAGGAGTTTGGTGAGGAGTTACTTACAACAGCATAGGTAACTCAAAGACACTGCACATCACCAAAATGCTCACCCTTGCATGGTTGACATATCATGAAAGTTACATTCCTGGAGCTCAGCTCTGTGCACAACTTGAAGGCAGCTCTGCATGCTGGAGAATTCCCCTCTTCCCAGCAGTCATTACCTGCTTTTATAATCCAAGGGAGGAAGTTTCAGGAACTTCTGAGTCTTGTAAGTTTTCTTTACTTACTCATTTGAGCCTCTCCCTTGCCTCCAGGAGGGAATATTTGAAGTTAGAGGAAATAGCTATAGAGCACAGTTCCTTTAACCTTTTCTTATGGGAGCACTAAACCCAAGCATGAGGACGCAGTTCCCCAACCTAGTTCCAAAAATGTCCTATTTCATTATGCTGTCTTATTGGAGTCTGAGCTTGGGAATTTTGCAGGAACACCAACATTCTCATTTAGTATTACTTTGAAAAGTACATGTTTGTTAGACATCAGGCCAGTGTAACACATAAAATTGAAGTTTTGAGTTTGGAACTCTGTTTGGTTACATATCAGTCAGGTCAGCTAAAAATAACATAAATTGCTGTTTTTAAGAAGAAAGAGATGTAATCAAAGGAATTAGGTAGTTACAAAACTATCGAGTAACTGCCGCTGGTCCCCATGAATGACTCAGAATACTGCTGCCAAATTAAGGAAATTAACTGTGGTGCAGTTCAAGCTGCTGTCATAACCACCTCATCTACAATCCCATGTACTCTCACCCACCCCAAATAAATAAATAAATAAATAAATAAATAAATAAATAAATAAAATTTTTCTCATTTTTATTTGCAGATTAAAGAGCATGATTACAAATTGGAGGGCTGCCTGGGATACATTTCATTCATTCTGTCATTTGTGTTAAGGCCTATCAAGTCTAGTGTCCCTAGATATCCCTTGGTGCAAATTCATCTGCTGAGGTCTAGTCAGCATATCTAGAGCCCTTAAGATTAGCTTTTCCTCACCCAGCAGTAATCAGCTGCCAGTAGTTCTTTGACTAAGTTTGGGGCCTGCTGCTCATTTCCACAGTTCTACGCTGGCATGCACAAGACCCAACAAATTCAAGCAGACAAAAACCTACCACAAAACTGTTGTTTTTAATCTCTTATCCCCACCCTGGTAATCATTGCCTTGTTTTTCTCCCTTATTAATGTTTCTGGAAGTTTTAAAAATTTTATTTTTTATCTGCTGCATATATTTACCTTTCAAGAGTAGCTTCTATATGTTGTTTGCCAGTTCTTTCTCCAGTCATGCAGAGTCCTCACTGCTGGACATTTAGGTGCTTTAAACTCTGAACTTGTTCTGTTTGTGGTTACTCATCACCAATACTTCCCCCTTCAAATTTTCAGATGTTTATTTAGCTCTGAATTCAAACTTCTTGTATTTGGAGCAGATCAGCTTGCTGTTTTCAGTTCCACTATTTTCACAGTAGCTCTCTGTTAGATTATCATTGACCCAGGAAGCCATCAAATCACTTTTCTTAGTTTACTTTCTGTTGTTTTGTAAACACCATGACCAAAACCAACTTGGGGAGGAAAGGTTTTATTTCATCTTAGAGGTTACATTCCACCATTGACCAAGGTCAGGAGAGGAACTTGAGCAGGGCAGAAACCATAGAGGAATTTTGCTTAGTGGCTTGCACTCAGGCTTGTGTTTAGCTACCTGACTTATAAAGCCCAGACTCACCTGCCTAGGGTTGGTACCACCCACAGTTGCCTGGCCTCTCCTACATCAGTTAACAATCAAGAAAAAGCCCCATAGGCCAATCTGATGAAGAGGATTCCTCAAATGAAGTCTTCCCAGGTGTGTCATGTTGACAGCCATACCACTAGATACCATACTTCTAGTTCCAGATACTTTCCTCTGACTTTTCTCTGATTTTGGATGCTTTTCGGTGTCTTTCGTTCATTCTTTCTCTCTCTCTCTCTCTCTCTCTCTCTCTCTCTCTCTCTCTCTCTCATTCTTTTAAGGCAGGCTCTCTGTGTGTGTGTGTCTGCATGTGAAAGCCAGAGGTTAGCCTCAGGTGGCATGCCTCAGGAGCAGTCCACTTTGTCTTTTGAGACACGGTATTTCATTGGGATGTGGGGCTTGCCATGTAAGTTTGGCTGACTGGCCAACAAGCCTCAGGGATCCTCCTGTATCTGCCTTCCCTGCACTGATATTACAGAGATATAACATCACACTTGGGTTTTTACATAGATCCTAAGAATTGAATTCAGGTTTTCAGGCAAGCATTTTACTTACTGAGCTGTCTCCCCTACCCCTTTTTTTGTTTTTGTTTTGTTTTTATTATTTTTATTTTATATGTATGAGTGTTATGCCTGCATGTAGGTAAGTGCACCTATGGCTTGCAATGCCCACGGAGGACAGAGGAGGCTGTTGGATCCCCTTGAACTGGAGTTACAGACAGTTGTTAGCTGTCATGTGGGTGCTGGGATTCGAATCTGGGTCTTCTGCAAGAACAGCCAGTGTTCTTAACCGCTGAGCCATCTCTCCAGTCCTGTTTTGTTTTAAAAACATGTTTTCATGTAATCTAGGCTAGCCTCAAACTTCCTGTGTAGCTGAGGATGATCTGAATCCCTGATCCTCCTGCCTCTACCTCCCAAGTGCTGGATTACAGGTGTGCACTATAGCCCTGGCCAGGTTTTTTTTCCTTCTAACAATTATATTTTTGTGTGGGATTCTTTTGACTGCTTTAGTCCTCTTACACTACTAGAACTGTCCTCTCAAAGGTAAATTACTTAATTTTTAAATATTTTTAAAATTTATTATTTTTATTTTTTGTATATGAGTATGTTGCCTGCAAGTATGTAAGCGCACCCATGTCATTCAATGTCTGCAAAGGTCAGAGGAAGGCGTCGGACCCCCTGGAACTGGAGTTATAGACAGTTTTTAACCACTATGTTGGGTGGTGGGAATTGAACCCAAATCCTCTGCAAGAGCTCTTAACTGCTGAGCCATCTCTCCAGCCCCCATAAATTATTTTTTCTCCAAAACAGTTTATATAAGCCTCCAGACTCCTCCAGAGATCGCATGTGACCTAGGTAATATAAGCACCATATTTACCAGACAAAAGCACAATCACTTAAGGAATGGGTACATGATGTAACAAATCAAAGAGACTTTACTAGAGGTTTTTATTGGCAGTAATGAGGAAGGATATCATTTTGCTCCAAACATGGGAGGGAAGAACCATCAGAGGGAAGTAGAATCAAAAGAAGAGAGAGAAACTAGATGTCGGTAAATCTTTATTATTATAGCTTCTTCATCTGAAGTGAATCTTTTCTGAGAACTTTTGAGTTATGGGAATGATTAAATTAACTTTTTCACTTAGCCATATTGAGTTGGTTATTTTGTGTATTTCAAACTAATATATAAGACTGTATATCCACCTAAACTTACCTGTTTCTTCAAATTTATCAGTACTTTTCTCATTTTGGCCCATTATCTTCCTCCTCCTCACCTTTTATTTCTTCAAATATAAAGCTTGTTTTCCTTGATCAGTATCTTAAGTCTGCCCTCTTGTCTGAAAAGTCTTCCTATGGCTGTTTCTTGCTTATTCTTTGTCCTTAAATATCCATAGAAAGTATAGTGGTTAGTTTTTTTGTTCACTTGACTAGGGATACAGAGTGCTCAAAGTAAACATTATTTGTGACTGTATCTATCAGGGTATTCCCAGATGAGATTAATTTGAATCCATAGACTGAGTGGAGAACATTACCTTCTCCAGTGTTGGTGAACAACATTCAAATCCTTTAGGGCCTGAATAAAATAAAAAGATGGAGGAAGAGAAATTTGTTTTCTCTGACTGCTTCTTCTGGAATATCAGGCTTTTCCCAGGACTGGGACTTCAATCCCATCAGCTCTTCAGTTCTTACATCTCTACCACCAACTGTCCTTGGTCTACCACCATAATTTCATTAGTCAATTCCTCTTAATAAATTGATGGATCCTACAGGTTCTTTTTCTCTGAAGAATCTTGACTAATACAGACCTTAATTATAGATTGCTCCACTGATCAGAGTGTCTATGTAATTGCTCCTCTAATATCTATCCCTGTAACTATTAATTTCCTCCAAAGCACTCTTCACAATATATAATTATACATTTGGTGTGATGTTGTTTTATTCATCCTTTCCCTTATGTTTAAAGGGCAAAGACTATATCTAATTCTTCCACAATGTGTGTCCAGTTAAAGCCTGGCACAAAATATATAAGAAACAGTTGCACAAGGAAATAAGGAGTTCTTTGCTGAACTAGGAGTAAGAAATTAGATAATTAGTAATTTTCTGGTTCTTTTCTCCATCCTGCTTTTTTGTTGTTGTTGTTGTTCTTTTTAAGACAAGGTCTCCCTGTAGCCCAAGCTGGCCTGAAACTCTCACAGAGATCCACCTGCTTCTGCCTCCCAAGTGCTGGGATTAAAGGCATGCACCTTTTAGTATAATGAGACACATGGATGTCCTAGTTGATGCCTTTAAGCATCATCAGTACCCCAAAGTCATCCAAATGTCAAGTTATTATGAGGCCTGCTTCACAGCATCATCATCGGGTTTCTAGGAGGAAAAAATATGAATACTTTGGCAAATTGGGACCATGGATGGTCACAGAGCTGGCAATATTGTTTTGAATCCCACAGGCAGGTTAAACATGGAACAGTAAACCCAGATATGATGTGCATCTTATAAGATCTAGAAAGGTGGCAGAAAAATGTGTTTTCTTAGTTTTTGGTTGCATTGTACTAACCATCCCAGCTGGCATTATGAATCATGAATAAGCAAGACAACAGGAAAATCTTGAGGTTTTTTTTTTTTTTCCCCCCCCTGAGGATATGATACATGCATATAAGTAAAATGCTTCAGTGGAACAAAACCATAAATTTTCTGAGCTATGCTATGTACTGCTCTGGCAATATCAATTGACTAGGCAGATTGTAGTTGGCAATTAGCTTTAAAAGCTACAGTGTAAAGAATCGTAGAAAATCAGTTGACCAACCACATAAACCTTTTAAATCATATTCTTTTCTGCTTTTTGGTCATTTACATGAAAAATTTTAAAAAGGCTCCCCCTTTGTAAAGGTTCAAAAACCCTAGAATTTCGTGTTTCACTTGTTCCCAACCATAAACAAATACGCAGTGTGCTTGAGGAATTAAAATTTTACAAGAGTGAAAGGAGAAGATGCAGAACAATTTCCAGCCCCTAAATGGTATGAAACAAAGTGCTTTCAAAGGATCTCACAAGAATGACACAGGTGGGCACAAAAGGTCTGTTTCATCATCAAAGATATGAAGAGTTGAAAAGAAACTACAACTACAACACCAAAATGCCATAAAACAAACTAGCTGGCCTCCCTGCCTGTCATCACATTCTCACATACAAAAAAGTACTTGTAAAATCTGTAATTCTGAGGTCCTTTGATTAGACATAAATACCAGAAGCAAAAGAGGTGCAAGAGGTTGTTCTGATCCGCATCAGCTGTTAGAAAAGAGAGATCGGCTAAGTCCTTTAGACTTGCTCTGTTTAATATGGGAGCTACCGATTTTAACTCCTTCAGCCTTGTTCTCCAAGACAGTGGATTCTACAAGCTACATCTTGGCCTTTCAGCTCTCTATCACTTTGGGTTCTTTTAGTTGTTACTACAGGCCACATTCTTTAAAGAAATAGAAAATCTGAAGAGATATTTTAATGGAAGTATTCCATTTATAGCAGATAGAGGGCCTTTCTTTCCCATTATTTTAAAGATCTGGAAAGAGGAGAGTGACAAAAAACTAGTTTAGAATCAGATCATCTGCTTCAAACTCTTTGACACCTTGAAAAACAAGATCACAGGCATCATCAAGGAAGTCCTGTTTGTTCAGTTCTTCAATAGTGACAAACCGAATGGCTTCATGAAGCTGTCTCAAATTCTGGTAAATAACCTGCAGGTCCAGTGCAAAGTGATCAGTGACCTCATCAAAGTGATGAGCAATCTGTCACCAAGACCCATCCAAGGGAAGCAGAAAAGGTGTCCATGTGTTTCAGGCTTGGAGATCATTCAAATAAGTCATCCTGCCAGTATTATTTGAATTTTAAAATCTACATCTACCTATTAATATTTAACATTATTTATATGGAGAATATATTTTAGGCTCTTTAATTAAAGAAGTACTTGCAGTAGCTACTTTTATGTAATGAAAATTAATATTTATCAATAGATTTCTTATTTAGAATTCCTATATCTATTTTATTTGACCCTTTATTCTTTCTGCCTAATTAGGCAAGACTTTCTTAGAGGTCAGCTAAGCAGCTGATGCAAGTCAGACCTTGTGGGTTATGCGTATATTTCACTTGGCAATCCAAGGAACACTCATAACTGAAATGACACCACCAAGTGCTGCCTATTGGAGAATATGTTGCATTCTGAACCAGTTCTTTAATGCCGTATCAGACAGCATTTCAATGTGTCAGGTGATCCATCCACTAATAAAACACCATTCCAGGAGATTTCACATGTACTTTTTCTGAATATTGTTGATAACTATGAGTGCAGCCAAATGGAAAGTAGCTCATGTTTATTTTGTTTAGTTTGTCACTATCTAATACATATGGATAAAGCATACTTTCACAACTAAGGGGAAAAAAAGTTGACCACACTTAAGAGGCAGTGTTTAAAAATGAGACTGAAAGTACAAGCTAGGATTAAATTAGAAGTTATTAAAAAACATCTAGGTTTTATATTTACTGTTAGAGAATCATTAAATGAATGTAAGAGGTCTTGTCTAGATATTTTGTAGATAAAGCCAAATTTTGAGTATTTATATTATAGTAGGAATTATTACCGCACTATTATACTTTTCTGTTTATCAGTTTTTCACATCTTCAATAAAGACTCTCCACTTTTCAACTGTTTTTTTTTTTAACTCTGTGTGTGTGTGTGTGTGCACGTGCACATGTGTACACACGCATACATATGAACATCAGAGGACAACTTTTGGGCGTCAGCTCTTGCTTTCTGTTCTTGTTTCTGCAGCTGTACTAGGAACTTCCAGGTAGCTGGCCTGTGAACTGGGCAACTTTCTTTTCTCTGCTTCTCATCTCAACCTTAGGGAGTGCTGAGGTTGCAGATGTGCTTCTCCCACATGTGTCCTTTTACATGCATTCCAATTATTTAACTCAGCTGATCCAGCCTGCCCAGCAAGCAGTTTTTCCCCTTTGAACCCTCTTCCTAGCCCCTGTCTAACTCTTCATAAAAGAAGTTTCTTTAGAAGTTATACTCAAGGCCCTAAATATTTTTGAAATTACTTTTACTGCTAGAACTTTTTAGTTTTAGTTTAAGATTTTAGTAGTAAGTTATTGAAGGAAAGTAATGTATCCAAGTCAGTTAAGTATTAATAAAAATGAGCCATCTGTTATGAATTAAAGTGTGTCCTCCTGGGGTGTAGGGGGTATGTTGGAGCACAATTCCCAGTCAATCAGACTGTGACCTTACTTGGAGATTGGGTCTTACAGAGATAGAACAGTTAAAATGAGGTCAGTAGGTAGGCCTTAATCTGTGACTGGTGTCCTCACATAAGGGGAAGTTTGGACACAGACAGGTCAAGAGAAGCACATTTGAGGACAAAGAAGGACAGCAGAAACTAGGAACTAGGCACTGAACAGATCCTGCCTAGTGTATTAGAGGAAGCCAGGGAGAACAGTCCTACTGTGGTCTTGACTAGATTTCTAGCTTCCAGAACTATGAGGCAGTACACTTCTGTTGTCCTGAGCTACCCAGTTGTGCTATGCTATTATGGCAGCCCTAGCAAGTAATAGATATTGTGTGTTTTTCAAAGCTGGTTTTAATAATTTCATTATGAGAAAACAGACTTTTCTTGCTTATTGAAAAATAAGTAAAACAAGATTTTAGAATAATTCCTAGTTTTTCCTTATTAAAATTTCATATAGCAGTATTTAAATATGTGTAAGAAAGTATAAAATATTGTTTATTTTTTTAGCATTTCAATATTTTACACAAATGTTTATTACAAAGGAGGAACTATTTTTAAGATTGAGTGGTATAAATTAACAGCTTTGGTTCCTAAAGCAACCTATGCTTTTAATGTTTTGGGTTTTTTTTTAATGAAAAAAAGAAAAAAAATTTAAGAAAAAAAAATTAGAAAAAAAAATTTAAGTTAACTTTTCAGTGGAGAATCCTGGCAGGCACCAATTTAATCAAGTGATCAAAATTAGCTTAGCCAGTGCTATAGAGAAACATCATGGGCCTTAGGTATCTTGCTCTGAGACATGCTCATTGAGTATCTGTCATTCTCAATAATGTATAACTTCTTCCACTCATTACAAAGCATCAGACAGACTCAAATCTCTTTAGTTTATCTGTCACTAAAGACAAGACTGAGAAATTGTAACAGATTAGAGAAAATTAAAAGCTCAAATTAAATGTAGTATGGGATTCTGGATAGGTTCCTGGGACAAAGAAGTGATGTTAGTAGGTAAACTGGTTCAAGCTGAAAAATCCTTTACTTAGTTAACCAGGATTCTTGGCTTTGAAATTTGTTCTGTAGTCATGTAAAAAGTTAACCTAGGAGGGGCTAGCTGGAGCATCTATACGAACTCTTATGTAATTCCTACAATTTTTGTGAGTGTAAAATACTCTCAAAATAATACTTGAAAAATAAAAATAAGCTAGGTTGGTAATGTATGCCTGTAATTCCAGCCTTCAGCAGACTAAAGAAGGCTACACAGTATATTTGAGGCTAGCCTGTGCTACATTATAAAGCCCTATCTAAAGGAAAAACAAAGAAAATAATGAATAAATAAATAAATCTGTTTGCATCCCATTTATCTCTCTAAATATTAAAATGTAAAACGTAACTGGCTCCAAATATGAGAATACAGGAATGAAATTAAGATTACTTGAGGTGAAATATTCTGTGAACATTAAGTATAGAATTATTTCTGTTGTTCATTAATCAAAGCTCAGATTTATATTAGTTATACATTTTGAGTTTCAGAATACTTAAACATTGTTATGTCTAAAAATTTATTATGTTATACAATATTTGAATATTCATTTTACAGAAATATCAATTATATTCATGTTGATTGAATATTTCATTTTTACTAATGTTAAAAGTCCTCATGAGATCTTTATTTGAATGAACTACCAGTTTTTATGATTACCCATACTTTATAGATTAAATGCCAGAAAAGGATTTTGCAATGTTGTAAAATTTTGCTGACAGTTTCAAAGAACTGAAGATATGTTGCAACAAATTTGTGTGGCACTGAAAAATTAAGAGCATTTTAGCTAACCGCCCCCCAAAAGAAGGCATGTGAAATTAGAGTTTCTTTTTCTTTTTTTCTAAATATTTTTTTATTATTTTTATTTTTATGTGTATGAGTGTGTTGCCTGCGTGTATATGAGTGCACCCATGTGATGGAATGCCGTGGAGATCAGAAGAGAGCTTCAGATTCCTCTGGAACTAGAGTAAGGATGGTTGTAGCAGCCATGTGGCTGCTGGAAATCGAACCCAGGTCTTCTGCAAGAGCAGTCAGTGCTCTTAACCGCTGAGCCGTCTCTCTAGCCCCTCTTTTTTTTTTTTCTTAAGATTAGAAGCTTATCATACTTATTCCTCACACTTATTTTGTTTTAATATGACTTATGGACATAGGGAACTTTGCTTACTGGTAGTTTAAGTTCAAGGAATTAGTTCAGTATTTATATTATCTGGTTCTTGTGAAAGAAAAAAAAATCCTTACTGTTCTCTGATATTAATAAAGATGCAGGTAATTACCATGCTTTGTTACTCACATGCGGGCATTTGCCTTCCGCTGTACTTTTGTCTGTATTGACTAATAGAATTTAAAAAGTTCTGCTGAAAAGTATCCAGCTTATCATTTGAGAACCTTGGCATTGCAGATGTATATTTAACTTTCATTATCCAAAATATATACATGGTTAGTTATCTGTTAAAATATGACCTAAAGTCAAATAAAATTTGCATGCATAGAACAGAAACTGTGTTTGAATATCATCTATTAAAAAGGAGTAGGTATAATCTTAAGTAATCCAAGTTTGTAAATACTTTTTTTGAGAAAAACTTGCTTTTAATCAAGATGGGGCATATACTGACATTTATTTGGGAGCATATACTGACATTAAGTATATTAGTGTAGGAAAAATTTACTTTTCAAAAAATTAGACATTCTCATATTCAAATAATCTTGTTTATATTTGGAAAGTTAATAGATTCTACTTGACATGTTCTATTTTGTATAAAAAGATACTCTTCTGCTTTTTAAAGTTTACTTATTTTTATTTTATGTGTATGAGTATTCTACCTGCATGTATGTAAGTGCACCACGGCAGAAGAGGGTGTCAGATCCTCTAGAACTGCATGGAGTTAAGGACAGTTATTAGGTGCCATGTGGGTGCTGGGAATCGAACCCAAATCCTCTGCAAGAGCAGCCAGTGCTCTTAACCACCAAGCCATCTCTCCAGCTCCAATGCTTTTTTATTAATACAGAATTCATTTTAATGTGATTATACTTTTGATTATATTATTGGTGATTATAAGGGTTGACCTGCCTTCCCTAATATATGATCAATTAAAAATTTCCTCATGGGGGTGGGGAAATGACTCAATCAAGGGAATACCTGAGTTGTGCTTCCCTAGCATCCATGAAAAAGCCAGGCATAGTGACCCAACACTAGGGAGGCTGAGATGCAGGGAGGGGATTCCATGGAGTTCACTAGGCAGTCATCCTAACCAAATCCATGAGCTCCAGTTACAGAAAGAGGCCCTTTCTCAAAAAATATGATGGAAAGCAACTGAGAAACATACCCAGTATTGACCTCTGGCCCCTACATACACACATAAGCATGCATATAACCCACCCCCAGAGGAGTTTTACTCTGTTTATACACAGAGTGCTTAGTATTCACAAAGTAAATCCCCCACCCACCACAAGTGTTGGGAATTCTAATCCAGGGCTATGTGCATGGTAGGCAAGCACTTTACTACCACTAAAATTCAGCTATATCCCCAGCCCTTGTTTGTTTTTGAGAGAGGATTTTACTAAATAGCTGAAGCTAAGCATGAATTCCTATGTAGCCCAGACTGGCCTGGGACTTTGAATGCTCTTGCCTCAACCTCCAGAGTGCTGGGACTGCAGATGCTTCACCATGCACATATTCAAAGCAAATTCTTAAAAGAACTTGGAGTGCTGTGTTTAATATTCTGTTTTCATAATAGGAAGTCAGAGACCCCTAATTGTTTCCTGGAAGTACAGGAAAGATAGTTTGTCTGAAGCTGCCCACAAAATTTGAAAAACAAATTGTGTTTTTGATGGTGTTATGATATTTTTAGTACTAGATTCTCTTTAGAATAAAAGTAGACACTAAAAATCATACTTATTTCTATATCGCATTAGTATTAGAAGGTTTAAAATCATTTTTATGTTGATAATTATCTTTGAATCCATTTAGAAGTACCTTAGTAAGTTTGTTAATTAGCTCCTTATGCTAACTTGTACATTATTTGGTTAGGCTAATGTATCTTTCCTTTTCGGAATCAAGAAACTTTTTTTTCAACCAAAAGTTCGATGGGAAACAGAGCTTCAATTTTGGCACATGAAAACAGAATCACTTTGCCTAGAGTCTGATAAGTTGAATGATGACTTGATAACAGGTTTGGGATCTATTTCATTGGTTTTTAATGTTAGAGTAAGATGATGGTTTTATTTTCCTTCTTAAGAGCAAGAAAGTGTGGTGTCATATGAATGTACATGTATTGGCAACAAACTGGCCTCACTTCCTTAGTTCAAATAATAAAAATGATTTATTTAAAACATCGGTCCTAAAATCTGAAATTCATACTAATTAAAGATCTTCTATTTATTTTGATTAATTTTTATAGTACTTTTGTGTTTCTAGAAATATTTTATAATACTTGAGAAGTACAAATTATAGAGGAAATGTAAAATACTTTTTAATAAGACATCATAAACTTTATGAATGCTGAAATCAGGTAAATTTCATCTGTTTTCTTTAAACAACTTTAAGTGTGTTTTTTTCCCTCCCAGGACATTTATTCAGAGCAGCTGGGGATCAGCCGTTTAACCTGTCCACAGTGTCGAGTGCCTTCCCAATGGTCAGCCACCCAGTCTTTGGTCTACATTCAGCCAGCTCAGGGCATTCAGAATTTGGTGGTTTGGGGACACTTGGTACACCCACAGCCTTAGCCGCACATCCCCAACTAGCATCTTTTCCAGGTAAACATCTGTTATGGTGTTCAAGGAAAGGACGAAAGCTTGAAAATGCTCAAGCAGTTGATTTATTAAATTGAACAACAAAGATTAGTCTAATGTCTGTTATATTAATCTCTTGTACAAGAATTGGCTTATTATCACATACAGAAAAGTAAAACACACTGTGTTAGATGATGCAGCAGTTAATTAGGTATTCAGGTATTTGCTTAGATAAATAAGCATTTGTCAAAGAACAGAAAAATTAACGTGTCTCTGATGCATTTTATTGAAGTACACTATACAGAAAAATGTAATATTGTGAGTGTAGAGTTTGAATTTTTCTCAGCTTTGATATTTCTTGCATGTATATGTATGTGGTGTATGTATGTACATGTTTGTGTTTGTGCATATATGTATGTGGCTGTAGATGTGTGAAGGTACATATAGAGGGCCACAGGTTGAAGTCAGGTGTATTCCTCAGTCACTCACAGGGTCTTTCACTGAACCTGGAGTTCACTGATCTGACTAGTTTGGCCAGCCAGCATGCTCCAGGGATCTATCTATTTCTGCTTTGGAGGCTTGTACCTGACGTCTTCTTTTTTTTTAATTTAATTTGTTTTGAGGGTTTCTGATAATGCTATATTCTGAACATACAAAGGGTACAAAATAACATTTTTTCCAGAATATTTCAAAGGATGGTGCCACTCTTATCATTGTCTGCAAAGCACCTTCACTTACTGTTACTGCAGGTCATTTTGTCTCTTAATTAAAGTAAGACACCATATGTCCATAGTTTGGGCCTAATAGCGAATTTTTCCTGCCTGGAATCCCGCCTTGTAATGCAGAACTCTGCAGAACTTCTGACCAGCCACAGTCATGTAGGTCTCTGTAAGTCTGTCCATTTTCTGCTGTTTGAGTCCATTCTTTAATTCTTTTATGAATAAGACTAAGAACCCTCTTGGGGACCCTCTTTTCCCCCATTTCAGTACAGGTGCCTGACTTTTTACATGGGTGCTGGGAATTGATCTCAGGTTCTTATGCTTATGTGGCAAGCACTTTACTGACTCAGCTATCTCCCCAGCCACTTTATTTAATGCTTAAAGAAATTATTAACTTGGGCTTGAAATGTGCTTAGTGTAGAACATTTGCCTAGCATGTATGAGGCCCTGGGTTAGTTACCCAGTTCTGAAATTTTTTTTTTTTTTAATTTACAGTGTAAAACTAAAGTCCAGTTCCTGTAAAAAATATTTTATGCATTACATTTTTATTTATCTTTACCTTGTAAGGAAGGTGAGCTTGATTCTTAAGTTTCTGTATTTTTCCATATTTTAAAAATAATCTAAAATATGGGACTGGAGAGATGGCTCAGCCATTAAGAGCACTGACTGCTCTTGCAGAGGACCCAGGTTCAATTCCCAGCACCCACATGGTGGCTACCAACCATCCTTACCACCAGTTCCAGGGGAATCCAGCCCTGTCTGACCTCCGTCATTGCACAGTAGCAGTGCACTCACATACATGCAGGCAATACACTCATACACATAAAATGAAAAATAATTTTAAAATACATATTTTATTTACTTTTTATTTTATGTGTACTTTTTGTATTTTATGTAAAATGAAAATAATAAAACTTTTTAAATATTAATATTTTATTTATGTGAATGTACCTGTGTCATGCAATGCCGGGGAGGTCAGAGGAGGGCTTCGGATTCTCCTGAAACTGGAGTTAAGAACGGTTTGTAGCCCCCGTGTGGGTGCTGGTAATCCAACCCAGGTCCTGTAAGAGCTGTTAGTGCTCTTAACTGCCAAACCATCTCTCCAGCCCCATAAATAAATTATTTTTAAAAATATTTTATTTATTATTTTTATTTTATGTGTATGCGTGTATTGCCTGCATGTAGGTAAGTGCACTTGTTTATGGACAGTTGTTAGCTGTCATGTGGGTGCTGGGATTCAAACCTGGGTCTTCTGCAAGAACAGTGTTCTTAACCATTGAGCCATCTCTCCAGCCCCCATAAATAAAATATTTAAAAAAAAATATCTAAAATACATTTGGGAACTTTTCCAAAATATATTTTAAATACATTATTTCCAAAATAGAGTTGGATTGTGATTAATATTAGTTCATTACACTTTTGTAAAAAGAAACTTCTTTTAACCTAACATTCTTTAAATCGTTCCAGTTAGAAATAGATCTGAATTTAAATCTGGTCTTAGACAAGTCATCTGACCTCTCAGCCTTAGTTCTCTCAAGCCATAAATGACAACAGTGACAACATCTGCTTCCCAGGGTGGCTGTGAAGGTGAAGGAAGACGGGTGTGTTTAATGCTACCTACAGCACCCAGCATACATAGTTAGTCCAAAATTCCTAACTATTGTTATTATTTACTCTTGCCACTTTATTTTTTAAAAGAAATACTTGATACCATCAAGTGTCTTTTAAAAACTATATACAGAAAGAAGAAATAGTTAAATTTATATTTCAGGTACTGCTCCTTTTTAGAATTTTTAAAAATTTATTCTTATTTTTATGCATTATCAGGGTTTTGCCTGCATTTATGTAAATGCACCACATCCAAGCCAACCAATGGAAGCCAGAAGACTTTGGATTCCCTGGAACTAGAGTTACAAATTATTGTGAGCCTCTGTGTGGGTGCTGGGAACTGAACCTGGGTCTTCAATACTTTTATTGTTCTGTGACAGTTTATTATAGTACTGCATTTCAAATAATTCTAAACCCTCTTAAAACTATTGTACTAAAATTATATACTTTTTACACTGAAAAGATGGTAATAAGTACTAAAATATCATATGGCCTTTAATAATATAAAAAATAAGTGTAGGTTCAGTTAGTGACTCAGTGGGAAAAGGGACTTACCCCCCCAACCAATCCTGATGACCTGAGTTTGGTCCACAGAGCCTACACAACACAAGAAGAGAATCAGTTATGGTGGTCCTCTGGCCTCCATATGCACACCATATCATACAGTGGCATATACATATACGCATAAGTATATGTGTGTGCTCACACAAAATAACTATCTAAATGAATCCAAAAAAAAAAGAAATTAACAAACAACATAATTCTTCCATTCATGTGCTATTCACTAATTCATCTATTATGTTCTGTATATGAAACCAGTTAATGGAAAACCACACCAACATAATATATTTGTGGCTTATATTTTTGGGGGGACAGACAGATAATTATAAGACAGAGTCATTAGTGATGAAAATATGCAATTGTGAGGAAACTCCTTTTCCAAATTATGATTTTAGAGAACTCACTTTGTTTAAATTATAATTTGATGCAATTAAATGTGTAAATTCTCTATAATTCAGAAGGCTAATCAAATTGCCAGTTTTTTAAAACACTCCTCATAAATAAAATGCAGTAATAAGAAGAAACTTACTCTTTTAAGTGAGGTATAATTTTTTATGACGTTTATGCACTTCTAAAATATTCCTCATTTCAAACTACAAATATAAAATTATTTAATGGATATTAGTACCATAAAATTTTCATTTTATATTGAAATACTCTTTCATAATTTCTTTAAAATATTTATAATTCTTGATATATTTTAATGTTGTGATATCATGAATTTTTGTGATGTGTTTGACTTTCTCAGATATGAGTGATTTTAAAATTCTACCGTATCAGAGCCAGACATGCTGTCATTTGACTGTAATTGTAGCCTTTGGAAGGCTGAGAATCACAAGTGTAATACCAGCCTGGGCTGTGCAATGAAACCCTGGCTCAAAAAACAAAACAAAACCCCACAAAGACATCTTCTGAATATTCAAATTGAGATTCAGTGTAGTCTCTCTCTAAAATATTAGAATCGTTCATTGAAAATGATCAATGTTGCTACACTGTCATCCCTACTTTGAATTTGATCAGAAATTCATCATGTACCTGTTTATCTTTGTTTTCTGTTTTTCATTTCATCAATAAGCTAGTTAGTAACTAAAATTTTTCATTTTCTTATATTTCAAAGATTAAAACTCAACAGTTCTATTTCCTATGAAATAATATCAGACATTTATCTTCAGAAACTATCATTTTCTTCTTTTTTTAAAAAAAATCTAACTGGTCTTATTGTTTGTGTTTTCCTTGGTGTCATCTTACTCATAGCATACATTTTCCTTTATTTTCTCTAATGCCTAATGTACACTTATTTACTATTGACATTCTGAAGTGTGATCATATTTATCACATTTAAATCTTATGCTTTGACTAATTTTTTGTTGTCTTAGTTGTTTACTAAATCTATACATTCAACTTTAATTGACCATACTAAATGATATAACTACTGTTAGAAAACCTCAGTCTGTTTTTATCAGTCAAGTGGAACTTAATTTTCAAACCTGTAAATGCCATATGAATGAACTATGTTGATACAAGCCCAAAATACAGATCCTTTTCCCTATATAAATGTACTTATTTTTTTCTAGATAGTGTTGAATGACTAATGTTTTCATATAGTTATTTTTGGTTTAAGTCCTATCATTCAGGGCATCATTTCACTACCTACACCTTCCTACAATGCTCAATAATGGTCTGTTCAGTGTTTTGCTTATAGTGCTTATTAGACCTCTGGGAATGGCAGTGACCTTGAATATTTTACTTTCTTTAAAAGCCAGATTTCAACATTAGGTGCTGAAGGCATATTCCTTGAAGAACTTTAAAGATCTTGTAGTATAATTTACTGATAATATTGGGACTGATACGGGACATTTTCTTAGGATTTCCTTGTGTTATTTCAGTCCAAGAAATAATGCTATATTGTTTGGAAGACTGATCAGAAAGATAACATTCTTTGAAATTTAGTGGATTAGTCAATTGAAGATTGTGTCCAAGATTTGATTGGAGAAATGGAGAACTGTTTTTTGGATAATATTTTAATCTCTTTTTTAAATTTAATTTTTTAAATTTTATATGTATGAGTATATTGCCTGCATGTAAGTGAGTGTACCTGTGTCGTGCAGTGCTGCGGAGGTCAGAAGAGGGCTTCGGATTCCCCTGGAACTGGAGTTAAGGATGGTTTGCAGCTGCCATGTGGGTGCTGGGAATCAAACCCAGGTCCTCTGCAAGAGCAGTCAGTGCTCTTAACTGCTGAGCCATCTTTCCATCCCCTCTAATCTCTTTTTAATCTTCACTCTTCCTTGAAAAAATTTCTATAAAATGTTCTTTTTCTTAAAAGTGTTCATTAAATACTACTGTTTGAATATCTGAATTGCATTACATGATTTTTTTCAGTTTATTTTATGTTGATAAAAATAATCATGTCACCTATAGTTTATGAGAAGTGTAACGAAAATGCCATCTGTCTTCATTAATTTTAAGACCAGAAGCTTTATAAGTCTTACACATTAATGCAAAATTATTTGGTTTTGGAATTTTCTTTGAGAACTTCTTTCTTGGGCCAAAACCAAAAAGGCTTAGGAGGGCCCTACATGGTGGTATATACCTTTATGCCCAGCACTTGAGGAGCAGATTGTTGTTAGATTGGGGCTAGCCTGATCTACATAAGGAGTTCCAGTCTACCTGGGGCTACAGGAAGACCCTGCCTAAACAAACAGAAAACAAAAGGCTTACAAAGTTTTCTTTATGTTTTTCTTTGACAATAGAATGTCTTCTTCCATAAATGAGTTTTGAGATACACTGGACTAACACTAGTCTGATAGTATTATTTACCAACCTCATTTGTCAAAGCCAGATTTACATTGTATGAAATTGAAGGACATTCTTCAGACCTGAGCTTAAATTCTAAGGTGTTAAAACAGATTGAATGGGCTTAATCTTCCTAATTAGCCCTGGGAACATATGGTGTGAGCCATTAAGAGTCAAGTAGTTCTTTCAGTTAAATCTTTTAAACTATGAAGCATTTATGTTCTTTTTTAGTTTCTAGAAAACTGCTAAGGGAAGATTGTTTTATACTAGGCCAGTATAAGAGAGAGGAATGTATAAAGTCTAGCTGTTAAAAGATGTTAAAATAACTATGTGATTTGAGCAATTCTATTGCAAGGAGAAAGATATTTCTGGAATAGAATATAGAACACAGTCATTTCATTCATTAGAATGTTAATTCAAGTTCCTTTTGTCCGGTCTGTTTGGTTTTGAGGTGCAGAATGGTGGCGAACCACAGATGTTCACACTCGTACAGGGGCACCCTTCTTTCCACCATTGCTGGGAATTCCACCACTGTTTGCTCCTCCAGCCCAGAATCATGATTCTTCTTCATTCCATTCAAGGACTTCTGGAAAAAGTAGTCGAAATGGTCCTGAAAAAGGTACTAGTGTTAATATGGGTGATGCACTAGAAATCATTCGTTCCTATGCCTTGTTTCAGCAGAGTTCAGTTTTAAAGACATTTCTACAGCTTTGTGCTACATACTCTTACATCCTTTTGTTTGATCAAGTGGTCATGGGAGTTCCTCTAAAAGTAAATATTTACATTTAATTTATATTCCTAAACAAGTTTAATTGAAGTGATAATCACATAGTTTAATACTAGTCATTTTAAAGTGAAGAATTCCGTTGAATTTACTGTAATTCTTTTGTGCAGCCACCACTCCTCCATCACGTTCTAGCATTTCCTCATTCCAGAAATCCCTTTCCCCAGCATGTGGCAACTATTAGTTTTTACTTTGTCCCTATAGATGTATAAATTATGAATTTTCATGTAGGGGAATCATGTGTGGCCTTTAGTTTCTGGAATCTTTCACTTAACAGTATTCCTTTTTATAACCAAATAGTATATCAGTATAATAATATATCACATTATATAAACATATTTGTTTTCAAGGTATAAATGGTTCAGTTAATGGAAACAGTGCATCATCTGTAATTGGCATCAACACATCGATATTATCCACTCCTGCTTCAAGTTCCATGGGACAGAATAAAAGTACAAGCTCAGGTGGAGGAAATCTAAAATGTAATCAGGAACAAAGCAAAAACCAGTCTTTAGATGCTAGACCTGATAAAATTAAAGATAAGGTAAGTTATTCTTTGAAACACAAATATATTACTTATAGTAATAAGGTAGACATTTTAAAGGCAAAGTCAGCAGAATGTATGGATTAATTTCTTAGTACCATCTCCTATTTTTACAGATGAATATTTTTATAATATGATGGCTATTATTATATATTTTGAACAATTAAAACTCATGCTGAAGGGCCAGGTGTGGTGGCATACACATTTAATCCCAGCACTCAGGAGGCAGAAGCAGGCAGATCTCTGTTAGTTCAAGGCCATCCTAGTCTACATAGTGAGTTTCAGGACAGCTGGGTCTATCAGGAGATCATGTCTCAAAAAGACCAAAAAAAAACCCAAAAAACAAAAAAAAAACACAAAAAAATCATGCTGAGAGTACATATTTTACAAATAGTAATAATTATTATGGGGTTTTTGTATTATTTGGGTTTGGTTTGGTTTTAGTTTTTTGGTTGTGGGGAACTGAACCTAGGGCCTAACATTCAGGCAAAGCACTCTTTTTTTTTTAAGTTTTTACAGCTTTATTAGAATTTTTACAAAATCCTCAAGGCCAGCGAGCTGGTGATCTTGGCAGCTGCCTTGAGGAGAGGAGGTCAAATGTGGCTTTTTTTCCCCACATGGCTGGGAAAAGGAAGCTTCAGAGAAAAAGTAAAGAAATGCAAGATGCTAGGGGCAGCCCAAAGCCTTAAAGAAGGCATGTTTAGTAAGAAAGGCATGAAGTAGAAAAAGGGAAATTATGGTTCCCTGAAACATTCAGGGAAGCGGGCAACTCACAGTCTACATGGCTATAGCTAGGAAGTTCTGCCCCATAGGCAGGATTACAGGCAGGAAAAAGTCGCTATGTCAACACATTAGGTATTCTGCACATCTATTTAGCATAACCCGCCTTCCCAGGGGTGGTCTTATGACCAGATGATTGACCAGTTAAACTTACATAAAATGAAGGTGTTCAGGGTATTATATTCCCCACTGGCTCTGGGACATAAATCAAATCTTTGACTTGTTTTGATTTTGAGGCTCATATTGGGTCCTTAAAACCCTAATTTGATGGCATTTGGCTGCCTCTTGATCTATCTGGTTAGGCAATTTAGGAGGCATGGACCCACCATAAAAGCTAGAAGGAATATTACCAAAGGCCCAGTAAAACTCAATTACACCCGAATTATTGGCTTAAAAACAGCAAACCTCACCTAAGGCCATGTAAGAGCCATCTTCTTTTAGGAACAGTCCCTTCTGTTCTGTAGCACCATTTTAGCTAGGGAGTTAACCTGTCTCTAAAACTGCCCAATGGAGTCCTGTAGACATCTGATGTCTCTGTTTGAGAGCTTAGAAGCCTAAAATTTTTATTACCCATGTCTAGGGTTATAGGAACCAAGGCATCAGAATCTGCAATGCCTGTTTTCACAAGGATGGTGGCAGGAATTCTCTTGGCCCTTGAGAGACCTGGGCTAAGGTGAAGTGTTTCCACCCTTTCTCTCTGCTGTGGAGATAAACCTGGGGGAGAACACAGATGAGTATATGCACATGTCCCATTTTAGCTGTTCTGTAGCCATGTACTTAGTAAGACTGAAGGTGCATGCCCATCCGGTAGTTTCAGGGGCTTGAAAGAGTGAACCCAGGTTTCCTGAGAACTAATGGGACTATATGTTGCTCTAATACTTACTCCTCTCTGAAAAGGTAACCTTTAAAATTTTGGAATTAAACAAGAGCTCTTAAATACTTTTTGATATTTCTGGACTTTGATACAGACCAGTCTGCTAAGAGGCCCAAGGACATTTTGACTTTTAGCCAAGAAAGAAGCTGCCTACTTTTATTTGGGGTCTTTTTACCCTGATTGCCTAGCCAGTTTTTACCCCCTATTTTTATTATACCATCCTCTGAAGTGGTTTCCCCAAATTTGCCAGTGGGGAATTGGGACACAGACTGCTCTGGCTTTTTCCATTCTGAACAGGGACTTAGGGTGTGGCAATTGGGGTACCCCTTCAGTGGGTCTATCTAAAAGACTCCCAAATTGTGTAACTCTTAATGGTAGGGAGGAAAGAAAGTCCTTAACCAGTGCCGGGGAGATGTGAAGGAGAAGTTGACAAGACTAGTTAGCATTACAAGTTTTAGACAGGGAACCAGAAAAGGTTAGAACAGGGCAAATTTTAAATGTCCAAATTAAAGTCCATTAGAATTTCCTGAAGAGCATTTCCAAAAGCATCCATTTATTGGGTCCCTCCTCATTTTCCTTTTGGCCACCAAGGCTGGACTCGAGAGTGATGAGCTCAGGATTTGTTTTTAGGCACTTTGATAGCTGTTGGAGTGGCTAGAATCAGTTTTCTTTTCAATGACTTCTAGATAGGGACAGAAACTAAATTTAGCCATCATTTTAGAACAATAGCTGGTTGTCTCCCTTAGCTGCAGGTGGGCACTACAGTATCGTAGACCAAGATTTGAAGTCTTACACCTGAGCAGCATTTTCCTGTTAAGAACAAAATCATTAATGAGAAACAGTTGTTTAAATAACATTTTACATGAACTTAGGTCTAATGTTTGGGAAATGCAATTCTTTGAACTCTTAAATATACTGATTAATTTTTGGTTATACTTTCCTTTTGAGTGTTTAAGACCATACAGTTGGCCCAAATTAATTTACTTTTACCTTTGGTCGGTTGAGGATCTGGTCCTCACGGGTCACATGGGTTTGGGAGGAGTGCCTGGCTCCTCAGGCCTTCCTTTTACCAGTTTCATCTATTTGAGGATAAGTCAAAGGTCCTGCTCAACCAGGGCTGGCTTCACTTGGAAGTACTGAGGAAATGGTTTCCTCTGTGTTTGACCCTCCTCTTTGCAGATTGGACACTGGTTCAATCAAGTCCACCTGGTGGGGTCTCCATGGCTTCCCTGAACAAGAGGACAGGTGATTTACCACAGTTACAGGACATTTCAAGAGATGCCCTATAGTCCCCTGGACCTTAGTCAACCCTGTAGGGAAAGGAACAAAAAATTTTTCCTTTTAAGTCCCTCTGGCCAGATTAGTACAGGCCTCAAAATATGGCTGTTAAATACCCAAGAAGGTTAGTTACACAAATCTGGTATTCTTAATTACCATGTGCTATGTAGATAAGGCTTGGGCAAAAACCACTAGACATATATTTTGTTCCTTAAACTAGTTGACTAAACTATGACCTTAGAAATTTAAGATTATGTGTATATTATTTTTGTCTCATCCTTTATATATTATAACAAACTTATATAGACCTTTATTATTTGTTTAGGCTTTAAAAAATTTTTTTATTTTGGAAATATCTAACATACTCTTTATACATAAATTTTTAAAAATATCTCCATTCCCATATCCTTCTAACATCTTTTACCTCCCCATTCTTTCTTAATAACCACAAGACAGAATAACATTAACAAACTTTTTATCTGTTGTGAGAATTTTCTTTCTGGGGATACTAAGTAGCATTTAACCCCTTTTAAGGTTTTAATATTAAACAATGTTTGGTTACATTAAAGTTTACCCTGGGGAACCAATGAATTTACTGAGCTTACTTACAGAGATGATTGAGGGGTTACTGAGGTATATGAGTGACCTGAGAGTATTTACAATAGAAAGCCTTTACCCAGTATGGACATTGACTTTTCTAAAACCTCATAGATTATAGATTAAGCCTTCTCTTTCTATTCTTTTCCAGATTATGTATTTAGTCCTTCCCAAATCCAAGAAACTATGCATGATTAGGGCAAAATTACATACAGTTGGCTGGGAAGAGTGGCTGGATGGTCAGGTGAGGGTCCAATGACCCTGCCTGCTTACCCTTCTTTCAATGTAAGAACAATAACAAGCCCAATTGTGATGCTCTTTAGCAAGCAGGCACAGCTGAAGTCATATAGATGGCAGTTATTTCGCTCAGGAGAGTGCTATGCAGCATTATCTTATTAAAAGAGCATGGAATCCAAATTACACACAATAAGATAGCGTAATAAGTTAATTTTACCTGTGTATGCATTGTGTTTTATAAGTTTCCAGATAAACCTTATAGAAAACATAAAACAGTTTAAAAAATCTTTTTTACTTTATGTAGTTTAGAGAGTGGTTTACCAACCTCCAGCATAATCACTTAAGGAAAACTGTAATGTCTTAGTTACTGACTGAGGAATTTTAGGCCTATTAGTTACTTTTACTATGGGTATTAGTAACCTCTGATCCCGCCTGTGCAGGACCCATTATATTGTCATTGATACCTTAGGAAGATTAGGCAATATCTAGTGATGTCTGTCCATGGCATTATAAATAGAAAGTGAAAAGCAGAGGTACCCAGAGCATGATAGGGGAAGAACAAAAGCAAGCTTGGAGTAACTGAGTATCAGAGAAAAATATTCTATTTAATTGAAAAACAGACTTGGAATCACAATGCCCAAAAGGCAGGAATTAAGACCAGTAGGGACTGAATTTTTAGCCTCCCATCCAAGCAGGCAATTTCTTTTTTTTTTTTTTTTTTTTCTTTCCCTCCCATTGTTGTAACTATGTTCTGATAGCAGCTAGTCTCTTGTAAGATTTGGCCCTGGAGTTTAGTATATTTATTATTTTTTTATTTTATGTGGATGCTGGTATTGCCTGCATGTAGGTAAGTGCACCTGTGCTGTGCAGTGCCCACAAAGGACAGAAGAGGCTGTCAGATCCCCTGGAACTGGAGTTGTGGACAGTTGTTAGCTGCCATGTGGTGCAGGGATTCGAACCCGGGTCTTCTGCAAGAGCAGTCAGTGTTCTTAACTGCTGAGCCATCTCTCCAGCCCAGTTTTCTTTATTGGGTAGTATTGGAGGCATATGGCTAGAAAAAAACTTTAAATTTCCTTTAAAAACAGACAAATACACTGTCTAAAACAATAAGAATTTAAAAGTCACTCCTAGAAATCAGTAACTATACCATATAAAAGATGTTAAAATCAAATTAATTCCTTAAAAAATAGGTAAATAGGTCATGGAAACAATGTCAGAACCCAGAAAAGGTTTCCTTTAAAACTAATAAATATGTAAAAAGTTTAAATAGCCATCTTTAAAACCCAGTAAACATACTATAGATCTTAAAACTCAAAATAATTCTCTTTCAAAATAGGCCTGAATACTGTTAAAAATTTAAATTCCCATTGTGGAGCTCTAGCTGTTAAAATCCCTTGCTTTTCTACAATCCCATCAAGAATCTAAGGTGAAAGCCAAAACAAAAATAAATTGCAAGAGTATTTGGACATATGATTAAATGCCTGCCATTCAGGGAACTCCTAGCTATCACAGGTACCGGTAAATTCCTGGGTATGGCGATTTTGAATTATGCCACATGGTTGTTTCAAGATGGCAGCAAGGTTACATGGTTCACCACCATTTTGAAAATGTTACTGTCCAACATGGCAACCAAGCCACATGGCTGTCCCCATATTGATGTTGTCATCAACCAAGATGGAGACCAGGTCACATGGTTGCCTCCCTCTTGGTGAGGCCACTAGCCATGTGGCCATCTTAGCTCACCTCCATGATAAAATAAACCCATCCCCCATCAGGAAACAAACCCTATGGAATTCATATGTCTCACAGAGTAAATATGAACAGTAACACTTTTTTTTTAAGAATGTACCCAGTTAAGTTAGACTTAATATAATAGGAGAAATTATCCTCAGATATATAGCCCCCCCCCCCACCAAATAGAAGAACAAAACAAAATAATCTATGGTCTCCGCCCATATCTCTCACCATCCATTATAGTTGTACATGCAAAGCTGTGTCCTCCAGATTTTTTTTCTAGATACAAGCTGTTGCTAATACAGAAGCTCATGAAGGCAGCAGAGAAATGGGGAGCTATGTCCATTTGGCTGTTGCTTTGAGAGCACATGTCTCCCCCAAGCATGAGGTATGACTCCTTGTACACTGAAATTAAAATTCTTATCCAGAGGACTCAATTCAGTTCCCAGCACACACGTGGTAGCTAACAGCCATCCCGAACTGCAGTTTCAGGGGTCCAATGCCCTCTTCTCATCTCCACAGGCATTGCATGCAGGCAAAAAACTCATAAAATAAAAATAATTTTTAATTAACAAAAAGTGAATAAACCTATTTAAGGCATTTATATAAATTATTGTATCAGGTAACCAAAGCCATCTTTTAAAAAATCCTATTATGTTTCATGGTTTAAAGAAAATGTTAGGGAATATAAAATGATGGACATGAGCTGGGCATGGTGGCACACTCCTGTATTCCCAGCACTTGAGAGGCATAGGCAGGCAGATCTCAGTGAGTTCAAAGCCAGCTGGTCTACATAGTGAGCTCCAGGCCAGCTAGGGATACAGGAAGACCCTGTTTCAAAAAGATGAAAAAACAAACAAAACTGCTATGGGCAAAGAATGGCAGTTCCCAAGACAATTTTTAAAATAGGATTATAGTATGATCCAACAATTCCATGGGGATTCCATGTATCCCCAAAGATTTGAAAGTACATTCTCAAAGAAATACCTGAACATCTATGTTCATTATTTATTATAGCTAAAAAAATTATGGTTCCATTTAGAATATTCAGGCTTATAAAAACATCTCTTTGGGGTGGACAGGGATGGGGAGTTAGTGAGGATTTTTAAATTACATTTATTTATTTATTTATATTTGTGTGTGTGTGTGTGTGTGTGTGTGTGTGAAGGGTCTGGTTCCTCGAGAATGTGAGGAAGTCAGTTTATGGTAATCTGTTCTCTCCTTCCACTATGTGGGTCCTAGAGAATTGAATTCTTGTTGCCAGGCTTGGTGATAAGTCCCGTTACCTCCCAAGTCATCTTCCTGGCTCAGGAGTTAGTGGTTTTTTATGTTGTTTGCTTCTTTAGTTTTGTTTATTATTTTTTTAATGTGTATGAGTGTTTTGCCTAAATGTATGTATGTGTGCCACGTGTGTGCCTGGTGCCCATGGAAGGCAGAAGAGGGCATCGGATCACCCAGGAAGATTGTGAACTGCTGTGTGGGTGCTGGGAATTGAACTGAACCGGGCTCCTCTGAAAGAGCAGCATGTACTCTTAATTGCTGAGCCATTTCTTTCCAGCCCCATGGAGTTAGTGTTTAATGGGTTTAGAGTTTCTATTCTCTAAGATGAAAAAAGAGTTCTGAAAATGTGCTATACTGATGGTTATATAACATTATGAACATATTTAATGGTACTGAGTTCTGCGGTTAGAAAATGTTTAAATGTTTAAGTTAAAACTGCAGATTTTGGTAACCACTTCAGAGAATGGTGTGATAAGAATAGGAGGTATGAATTAGCTAGGCAGTTAGGGTTAAAAAGACCCCAAAGACAAGTATCCAGTTTCTTGGCTAAAAGTCAAAATGTCTTTGGGCCTCAGCATCATACTGTGTTCCAAAGGCCAAAAATGTCAAAAATATTTGGGACCTCTTATCTAATCGCTAAAAGATTTTAGGGTTACCTCTTCAGAGGGGGGGGCTATGTTAGAGTAGCAAAAGGCCCCATTTAAAGGAAGGAAGGAAGGAAGGAAGGAAGGAAGGAAGGAAGGAAGGAAGGAAGGAAGGAAGGAAGGAAGGAAGGAAGGAAGGAAGGAAGGAAGGAAGGAAGGAAGGAAGGAAGGAAGGAAGGAAGGAAGGAAGGAAGGAAGGAAGGAAGGAAGAGGGAGAGAGAAAGAAAGAGAGAAAGAACACAAAGTTGTCAGAAAAAATGATGGGGATATTTGGGAGGTGTTTGAGGGGAGGGAGTGGGCATGGATTTGATCAGAACACCTTATATGCTTGTATGAAATTCTCAATAAAGTTTTTTTAAGCTAAAAAAAAGAAAAACTACAGGTTTTATGTGAATAAGTGATATATTATCAATTCTTCCAGTAATACATGTCTCTCGGCATAAAATATGTTTGAACTTTGCTCTTTAATAAGAGCAGTATGATCTAACATCTATTGGTCCATCCTTTCTTAACTTCCACCACTTTTTTCCTGGTTCATAATGCTCTGACAGGTCTAGATGATGTTCCATTTTTGATATGCCAAACACACTTTCCAGATCTTGACTTTTTCCTTTGCTGTTTCTCCTGTCTTGCTTGTTCTCCCTTGGGCTTCAGCTCACAAGGTACTTCCTGATGACTACAACAAAATCCTTGCCTCCATTGCACGTATTGCCTTTCTAGTGTTCCTGTTCAATACATGGTATTTACCACTCAAATCACTTATTTATTTGTTGATTGATATCCTCTGATCTCAAGATTTGACTTCTGTTTCTCCCACCTTAAATCCCAAAGACTTATGCTTAATACACAATAGCCTTCAAAATGTATTTTTTTTTTTGTTATTGAAAGAAAAAGTATACAGTGCAATGAAAGTTCAAAAAGAAGGTTCTGAGAGGTTATCTGACATCAGATAGAATGAAATTGTTCTTCTTTGATCATATAAACTCTACATTATTTTTTTAAAAAGGTGTAAGTGAAAGTAAAGAGTCATTACCTAGTTATCTTTAAGTGCTGTGTGTGTGTGTGTGTGTGTGTGTGTGTGTGCGCACGCGCGCACACACACACACACACACACACACACACACACACAGAGTAACTTTGGAAATGAGGTGGTTGATATCCAAACTCATTTTCCCCTTTTTTTCCAATGCCAATATAATACTGATACTGATCTCCTTGCTTTACTGTAGGGTTTTTTGGTGACCCTTTTTATACTGTCAATATGTCCTTTGTGGAGACTGTCTCCACTGGAATCACATTAACTGCTTGTGAGTGATGATCCCTCTGCCTTGTTTAGAAGTAGAACCCAGAAATCTGCTGATCTCAACCAGTTCTTCAACAGAATCTTATCTACCCTACAGCTTGAAAACCTATACCTCTAGACCTGTACTCAGAGAGTTAGTCCCTGCTTTTCATGCCTTTAAAAACAAAATTAGAGATCTGGAGAGATCGCTCAGCAATTAAGAGCACTTCCAAAGGACCCAAGTTCGGATTCTACAACCACATCAGGCAGCTCACAACCACATGTACTCCAGCTGTGGGATGTTCAACACCCTTTTCTAGCCTCCATGGGCACCTACACAGATGTGACATATGCTCACACACAAACTCACACCTATACATGTAAGTGAAAGAAACAAAAATAATTAAAAGTATATACATATGGCACGGATATTGAAATAGTTTGTTTTTCTCTGCTAAATCATTGTACCTTCCTAATTCCTCTGCTTTCCCAGCTCTTATTAAACTAGAAGTAGTAATATAAGTTTAGATTCATTATGATTTTTATAATTAGCTGTATATGGTTAGAAACCCTGTAACAGATCCTGATTGCAAAGAAATTGTTGATTCTTTGCCAAATAGGAGGTTTAATATTAGCATATTACTCTTTCCCTTTGATATCCACATTATGGTCTTTCTCATCTTGTTATTCCCACAGTATTCCAATTCAGTTTCTCAGTGCCTCTCTGAGGGAAGGAGACGGGTACAACAGGGAGTGATGCACCCTTACTTTCCTTACTAAAGGGTGTTTATGTAGAAGAAAGAGTATTGATTTGCAACCTGTAACTGTAGCTTCAATTCGACATGTGATAGAAGATGCACTTTTTTAAAACTACACTTTATTTTATGTATAGTAATAGTTTCGCCATCAAAGACTACTATAATAGAATGAATTGATACAGTTTTAAATAGAAGAAAAAAATAGAATTTCAGGTTATAAGCCCCCTTCCACACATACCCCTAACAATATATTTTAAAGTCATTTAAAAAAATAAGCATGAGTGTATTGCCTGAATGCATGTAAGTGCACCCATGTCAACCAGTGCCCATGGAGATCAGAAGAAGGTATCAGAGTCCCTGGAACTAGAGTTACAGATGGTTGTTAGCCACCATGTGGGTGCTGAGAATGAACCAGGGTCCTCTGCAAGAGCAGCCAGTAATCTTAACCACTGAGCCATCTCTCCAGCCCCAATGATAGTTTTTTAAAATCACTTTTTCTGAATGGGTGTGACAAATATATTCAGTGACTAGTCATGTCAGAACTTATAATTTTTATTGGTGAATTCCTGCCAAATATGATCGTTTGTTAAATAATTACCCATATGTAAATTTCTTTTTCTTAAAATGATGTTTTGATACTGAAAATATTATTTGAAATTTAAAAGCACATGCCTTTTACTGAAACTTGAATTAGAAAAAAATACTCTATGCCGGGTATGGTGTGCTTGCCTTTAATCTAGCACTGGAGGGGCAGAGGCAAGCCTATCTCTTGTGAGACGGAGGTCAGCCTGGTCTATATAATGAGTTCCTGGTGAGTTGGGGCTAGGAAGATCCTATCAAAAAATAAATAAAAATTTAAAAAATTAAGTTTTGCCAAATACCTTCTCTTTCTCTAGAAACCAAGGAAGAAAACTATGGAAAGTTCTAGCAACAGTGATAGTGATTCAGGCACATCATCAGACACCTCAAGTGAAGGCATTAGCAGTAGTGATTCCGACGATCTAGAAGATGAAGAGGAAGAAGACCAAAGTATTGAAGAAAGTGAAGAGGATGATTCTGATTCAGAGAATGAAGCACAACCTGAAAGTAACAACCAGGTATGGTTTTGTATATTGTACAAGCATTCTTCATATTTAGGAATTAATTGGTTTATCTTGATTCAGTCTGTAATTTCCTTAAGTTCTTATTTTTACACACAAAAAATAGGAGTTGGAGAAGTATTTTTTAAAAAATACTTGATATATTTCAGTGAGCTTTATATTGGTTTTCTATCTCAAGTCATTAGTATTATTTTCCAATGTATTTTTTTCTCCAAGCTTTTTCACTTGGTGCTTGCTCATAACAGCTGTTAATAAGTTCTTTTATTTCCAGGTGCTATTACATGGTATTTCAGACCCAAAAGCAGATGGACAGAAAGTAACTGAAAAAGCCCAGGAAAAAAGAATACACCAGCCATTACCTCTTATGTCTGAACCCCAGACTCATTCACCATTCCAGTCCCAGCAGAAGCAGCCTCAGGTTTTGTCACAGCAGCTTCCATTTATTTTCCAAAGCTCTCAGGCAAAGGAGGAATCTGTGAACAAACACACCAGTGTCATACAGTCTACGGGATTGGTATCCAATGTGAAACCTTTATCTTTGGTAAATCAAGCCAAAAAGGAAGCTTATAGGAAACTCATAGTTCCTTCTCCCGATGTACTTAAAGCAGGGAATAAAAATACCTCTGAAGAATCTAGTTCTTTGACCAGTGAATTGCGATCTAAACGGGTGAGTTAAATGTTATTTATATAAGAATGCCATTACTGGAAAAACATAGAGTGAGGCTAAAAGAATAGCTCAGTGGTAGAGCATGCTTAACACTTAGCACAGCCTGTGTTTAATTCTCAACGATAGGAAAAAAACAAATTTTTACAAATTTATTATTTTTATTTTATGTGTATGAGTGTATTGTCTGCATGTCTCTTAAGTGCACCTGCATTGTACAATGCCCACAGAGTCAGAAGAGATTGTTAGCCACCATGTGGGTACTAAGAATCAAACCTGGACCCTCTACAAGAGCAGCTGGGGCTCTTAACCACTGAGCCATCTCTCCAGCCCTGAACAAAAAATTTTTTATGTCATATCACTATATTTAAGCTGAAAGTAAAGTCTGCTTTTTTTTTTTACTTTCTTAGTCTCTAGGCATAGACTGGTGTACATCAGAAAATTAAATTCTCCAATTTTAGGTTATGGATATAGCTCAGTGGTAGATTGAGTCACTGAAAAAAGAATTGTGTTTCTCTGATTTTACATTTGCATATACATTTGTTTCATTTACTTTTGATGATGCAATCATATATCATCCCATCCCCTTCCTCCTCTTCATCTAATATTTTGGAAGTAAGAAGATACTATGATTGAATAAGACAGGTTTTAATTACTTTTATTTAAAATTAATGTTCTTTTTTTCTAGTATCAGTATATTCTTTTTTAATTATTTATTTAATAACCACATACTTAGAAGAAGCATTTCATTATAACAGCATTGACATATTCAATAACAATTTCCAGAGCTAAGATGCATCTCTTTCAAAATTGGCTATAAATTTTTAGGTTTACAGTTGAATTATTGCAGTTATACAATATTGTACTCAGTATAAACCCTGTAAGACATAAAATTAAAAAAGGGTTTAGCCTTTAAAAAAGGTCTCCATTTCATTATTCAAATACAAAGTTTCATTCAGGAAAATTCATTTTTAATGCAATTGACATTAAGATGTTTGCACTTGCATTTCTAATCTCTATATATCTGATTATTACTAGTCACAGTCGGTTGCTTTCTGAGCTCCTTGGAATCTGAGCTCGGATATAAAATCATCAGGTAGATTTCAAGGGTAATATTTTTCACATCTACTAATTATTAAGGAGCAAATTTTTATGCTTTGAAGAATTATTTTTTAATCATTTTTTATTTTTAATAACTACATGATTAGAAGAAGCATTTCACTACAGCTTTAACATATTCAGTAACACACTCCAGAGCAAGAGTATGTCTCTTTCACAAATACTATTTTTATTTTCTGTGTATGAGTGTATTGCCTGCATGTATATAAATGCATCTGTGTTGTACAATGCCCTTGAAGTTTAGAAGAGGCCGCTCCTGGAGCTGGAGTTACAGCTGGTTGTTAGCTGCCACATGGGTTCTAGGAATCGAACCCACGTCCTCTGTAAGAATAGCCAGTGCTCTCTAGCCCCATATGTTCAGTTTTGAAAAAATGAATTCTTAAGCAATTTACCTATAGTCCTAGATTTTACAAATTTTAAGGGTGAAATTCCCTTATAAAGAATCATTTTTCAAGCCTAGCACAGTAGTGTATATACCTATATTCCCATCTACTCAAAAGCCTGAACAAGAGGACTGCTTGAGCTTAGGAGTCTGAGACTCACCTGAACAGCATGAAAAGATACTATTAAAACCAAAAATTAATAGTTTTCTTTTCTTTGTGCAGACAGGATCTCCCTGTAGTCCCAACTAGCCTTCAACTCACTAATAGACCAGGCTGGCCTTGATCTCACAGAGATCTGCCTACCATTGCCTCCCAAGTGCTGGTATTAAAGATGTGTGCCACCATGCCCAACAGCATTTCTTAGTGAATTATATAAACAAACAGTAACTTCTGTTTACATAAATAGTAAAAACACTCTTTATAGAGTCTTTTCTTTTTTTTGGCTTCTATTGATTTTGTATTATCATATTCATATGTCCAGTGGCATTCTAATAATTACATTCATTTATATTTGCTATCATCCCAGATTTGAAAATTGTTACACTTTTACGTAACACCTTAATTCTTACTTGTAAGTATTATCATTAAGCCTCATAATCATTATATAACACTTACAGAACATAGAGTATTTGCCAACTTTTTAAAAATTTAATATGTGTTTGTGGTATCTCTGTGTGTGGTGTATGCACGTGTGTGTGCATGTGCTTACGTGTGAGTATGGAGACTATAGGAAGATGTCAGGTGTCCTGCTTTGTCACTCCCCATCCTTCTTCTCTTGAGATAAGGTCTCACTGAACCTGGCATCGAGAAAGCCCAAGTGATCCACATCTCTGCCACTCCTCCCAGAGTTGAAATACAGACATGCATTAACATATCCAGCTTTTTACATGGGTTCCTAAGATTTGAATATCGGTCCTCATATTTGTTGAACAAGTGCTCTTACCCACTTAACCGTCTCCTTAGCTGCAACTATTGGTTTTTAAGTGCTGAACATCCATTTACTCATTGGAAAATATCATCTATGAGTGTTACTAATACTGTTAGCTCCAATTATAGATGATTAATTTGACATATGTAGAATTCAATTTTATATAACTCCATCAATTTAATAATTGAGTTTAACATAACAACTCTCACAGAATTATACTACACAATAGTGATATAGAATTCAGACTTACATTAT
The DNA here is from genome assembly GCF_000622305.1 of Nannospalax galili. Lineage (NCBI taxonomy): Eukaryota > Metazoa > Chordata > Mammalia > Rodentia > Spalacidae > Nannospalax > Nannospalax galili. Next base: position 202,651 of record NW_008331545.1, read on the forward strand.
GTGGTACTAGAATCCCTTTTGTAAAACAATTTGTGTGCGTGTGTGTGTGTGTGTGTGTGTGTGTGTGTGTGTATGCACGGGTACGGGCCAACTTTTGGGGGTCAGTTCTTTCCTTCTACCACGTGGGTCCTGGGAATCAATCTCAGGTCGTCGGGCTTGGCAGCAGGCGTCTTTACCCACTGAGCCACCTCATCAGCCCTAGAATCCTTATTCTTAACAATATAAGGCATCTTTCATCAAAATCTTCATGCTGCCATTATCCATCAATTCTTCACCCTTTTTTTGCTGATCGAGTTTTCCTTTTTTAAGCCAAATTAATGCATTAGAGTCACCTGGGATATTTAAAGAAAACATCTTTCATAATAATTACATCAGAATTTGTTGTGGTAGAACTAAGGCGTGGGACTTTTGAACAGCTTCCCAGATAACTGAAATGTGTGGCCAGATTCAAGAGCCACCAGACTACTGGAATGACTAGTACTATGAGAATATAACTTATAATGCACCCCTGAAACACAAGTATCTTCAACCTCATATTGTTTACTTTATATCATCAGACCAAGTAAATTAAATATTACATTGTTTGGGTTTATATTTTTATTAATGTATTATTTCACTTTTATAGAGTTATATCGGGTTACTTTTATTCCAAAGAATTACTTACATTTTTTTAGTTTCCTTGATGTTGCTGTAAATAATATTATAAAGTTGAATTCTCATTTGGAAAGATGGTTTAGTGGGTAAGGAGACTTGCTGCACTACTGTAACAACCTGAGTTTCAATGCCCAGCACCTACATAAGAAGGTAGGCCTGACCTGTGTACAATTGTAACCCTGTCACTATGGGGACAGATCAGGAGGATCAGTCTTGCTGGCTTCCAGCCTAGCTCCAGGTTCAGCAAGAGATCTTGTCTCAAGGGAATAAAGTATAGAACAATAGAGGAGAACTCTTGATGTCCTTCTCTGACCCCTGCATGCACCTGCACACACGTGTGTACCCATATACCTACACTACAAACACTAATTAAATAAATTCATGGGTACTTAATAGCCATTTCTTAAACACTTAACATATTTACTTAATAAATCAAGCAAAGCTAGGCTTTTGTATATATGATCTTATTTCATATTTAGTAAACCATATAAAGAACTAAGTAAGGCTCAGTCACTTGCTGCATCACATAAAAGTTCAGGGTAGATGAATTTAAAACAAATTCTAATTAAAAAATTTGAGGTTTTTACTGTTTGGAGATCATTCCAAAAATATATGCAAATTATTGAAATGATAATAGTAGTAAATGATAAGTATTTTATGAGTAGACAATATTAGATTCTACTATAAATGATGTTGTTATCCATTCTTTACCAGAGCTTTATATAATGTTAGAGAGTATTTGATAAATATTTCAATTTAAATAGCTATCTTTATTTCTTTTAAAAAAATTTTTTACTTATTATTTTTATGTGTATGAATGTTTTCCCTGCTTATAAGTAAGTGTACCATGTGCATGTAATGCCTATGTGGTCAGAAGAGGACTTTGGAACCTCCAGAACTGGAGTTACAGATGGTTAGCCACCATGTGGGTGCTGGGAACTGAACCCAGGTCCTCTGCAACAGCACCCAGTGCTCTTAACCATGAGTTATCTCACCTGCCCCCTAATAGCTATCTTTAGATAGCAGTATAGTAACAGAATTTTTCCTTATTTCTTACTGTAGCTCATTTGTTTCACACTACCTGCTATGAATTCATCTGCCTTTCTCATTAGTTTACCAATTTCTTTTTTATTTTATCATTGGTTCCATTAATACTCATATTATAGACATATAGTTCAAATTAATAAGTATGAGTTGAACAAGCAGACCAGAAGCAGATTTTGATCAATCTTTGTCAATCAAGTCTCATCTGGTGGATTTTTTGTAGTTTTCAGAAACTGAGATAGGGGACAAGGCAGCAAGAGCTTAGAGGTAGGTCAGGGCTTCCAACTAGCTCTTCCCATACTACTGCCCTTTAGTAGATGTTTTCAAGCAGCAAGAGATTTGGTGCTGTTGCAGGTCTCTCATAGTTGTCTCCCATCTACTTTTTACATACTGTTCCTGATATTAAAAGGGGACAAAATGTATGCTCTAAAAGATTAACTGATACTAGTCTTAGTATAAAAATGCATTCATATTTGGTAATTCTTAAAAACCTATGGCTATAAACTTATGGGAAGAAATTCTTTAGAATTATAGCAAGAGCACTTGCTGAAAATTAAAATATAAATGTACACTGAAAACTTATGTTTTAATGGACCTATTTGGTCCAAAATAATAGGAGGGAACTACTTAGTAAAAAAAATTATTATATGATGATTACATTCTAAGAGATTACATACATTGTATTTTTCTGCCAGAAAATTAAATCTTGTGTATATAAAAGTATTTTATCTATCAGTTATACTATAAAATTCCTTTTAACAAAGGAAACCTTTTATTAAATAAATACTAATTAAACATTTTATCAGGATTTGCCCTTGGTATAAATATAACAGTTTTTATTTACAAAGAATTATTTGAATAATTTAAATTTTTTTAAATGTCAATAAAATTGAATATGATGAAGACATTTATATAGAGGTGACCTTATTGCCTGTTAGTTCTGTTGCTTTAAAATATTTAATCAATGGTCTATAAGGGACTTAGATCTACTACACCTATGAAGTCCACATCACAAATCTTTGCTGAAGTTAGGGGCCCAGGTCTCATTCATACTGAAGCACTACTGATTGTAATAACTTTCAGTAATTATTTAGCAATAAAACTATTAAGCAGTAATTTTCAATGTATAATTTTAACTAACATTGAGAAATTCAGCTTCATTTCTATTTACTAAAAGTACTTTAAAATGTTTATTTTTATTATTTTAATCATGCTAACAAAATTTTCATGGCTGTATTGTTTTTCAAGTAGCTTCTACTAACCATTTTTTTGTTTTTTGTTTATAGATGTAAATTTCATTGTTTGATGGCTTATAAATTTTCCCCCCAAAATTATTTTTCTATATGGTTTACTTTTTTTCCTCCAGTGTTGGGGGTTGAACTTTATTAAAGCCTTGTGCACACTGAATGAGTAGTCTCCCACTAAGCTTAGCTTCAACCCCTAATCAGTCCCCAATATCTTAAAATTTTGCTTAAAAAATGATTGTCTAGCTGAATATGATGGCTCATGCTCATAATCCCAGCCCTTGGTAGACTGAGGCAAGAGTATCAAATGGTTTGGAGGCCTTCCTGGGCCAACAGTCCCAAGGTGGCCTTGACTATAGAATGAGACCCTGTCTCAATAAATGAAAACCAAGGACATATTTTCTTGCTCAAAATGTCATTTCCTGGGGCTGGAGGGATGGCTTAGCAGTTAAGAACATTGGCTACTCTTGCAAAGAACCTAGGTTTAGTTCCACATAATGGCTAACATCCATCCATAACTGCAGTTCCAGGGGATTGGACGCTTTCTTCTGATCTCTGCAGGCATTGCACAACATAGGTGTACTTAGACACATGCAGGTCAAACAGTCATACACATAAGATTTTTAAAAAAGAAGTCATTTATCTGTAATCCCAGACCTTGGGAGGTGGAGGCAGGAAGATCAGGAGTTCAAGGCCAGCCTAGCTATATGACTCTGTCTCAAAAAGAAAGAAAAAGAAAAAGAGGAAGAGGAGGAGGAGGGGGAGGGGGATGACTCTTCATGTGTTGACAAAATGGACATTAAGGGCATGGAGGAAGACAGAACCCTAAGTATAAAGGAGGCCAGTTATGTGCCATCTCCTCAGCTGATGCACAAATGGTACCTGCAGGTGACCTAGCATATGTCTTTCTCAACTGAATCAAATTAAGACTGAAATGTGAACCCTAACCAGAGCAATTGGGGGAGGGAGGGAGGGAGGGAAGGGCAAAAGGAAAAGAGGAAGGAAAAGGAGGAAGGGAAGGGAAGGGGAAGGGAAAGGAAAGGAAAAAAAAGAACACAACCAACTAGTAGAGTAGACTGTAAGTCAAGTAAAGGTACTCAAAGGGTAGAGGCAAAGAGTGCATCTGACCAGGGCAGGTACAGAAAGCTGCTTGAATTAGATCTGGAAGATCAGACAATATTTCATGAGTTTAAAATATTTAGATGTAGAAAAAATGGTTTGGGCAAAATATGGAAGCAGGAAAAATACAACATGGTATAGGCCTTAAGGAATAGTCAATTCAACTAGAAAGATAACGCTAGTGATTGTCAAGTAATTTGCATATTAAACTAAAATATATAGTTTATAAACTTGGCAATGCTCCAAGAAGCTAATGAAATAAAACTTAATATAGAATTTGCATTCTTATATTTATTGGGGTTTGAATAGGAAGAAATAACAGTGTGACTCAAATTTTAGCAATATTTCATTAACCCAAAGACATCATAATAGACCAACTTGGAAAAAAGAAAAATAAAATTTATTGGGGGGGGGGGTTCTTGGCAATGCTCCAAGAAGCTAATGAAATAAAACTTAATATAGAATTTGCATTCTTATATTTATTGGGGTTTGAATAGGAAGAAATAACAGTGTGACTCAAATTTTAGCAATATTTCATTAACCCAAAGACATCATAATAGACCAACTTGGAAAAAAG
>NW_008331545.1:208734-210820 GCF_000622305.1 Nannospalax galili
TTTCAGCTACAGTTTAATCCAGTCTTATATTTTTTATATCTAGAGGAGTACATGTATTATATTAATGCCTAGGACCACATAACTAAGACTTAATTCATTTGAGCCAGTCTTCTGTCTTACCACAATAATTTCTATAAGCATAGCTTATGAATTTCAGAAGGCCTAATGAAGTCTGTACCAAAATAGAAAAACTAAAGCCAAAAAAGCAAAACACCACTGGGTGTGGTAGTGCACACCTTTAATCCCAGCTTTCAGGAGGCAGTGGCAGGCAGATCTCTGTGAGTTCGAGTCCAGCCTGGTCTACATAGCAAGTTCCAGGCTGTGGCTATAGGGAGATCCTCTCTCAAAAAAAGCAAAATACTAAACCAAAAATACTCCCTAGAAAAATGTTAGACTCTATCTCAAACAAAACAATAAAACAAAACAACAACAACAAAAAAGCAAAATACCTAACCAAAATAGTCTGTAGAAAAATGTTTTCTTAATTCCGAGTCCCAAATGAAAAGCTAATGGTAGTTTAGTATACTAGAATTAATGTAGTATACTACATAAAGCATTGGTATCTGTGTGTTTAGCTTAGTTTCTCTGTTACGTTTAAAGTGATTTTTTGAAACCAGTAATCAGAATTGTACGTGTGAGTAGTGTCACTTAGGAACTATTTTATGATTCAAATGTTGAGTAAAACTGATAATTTTAAGACAATTTTGAGGGACTGTAGCCTACATACATTGTGCTCAAATGTCTTATAAGATGGTAATTATGACATTTACTCTTTGGGAAAGTTGCTTGTTCTCAGTCATAGATACTAGTTCTGAAGTATTCCCTTTAGCTGCAAAGTACAAATGATTGGTTATTATCTAGTTGTAATATACAAGTGCTTCTTTACTTCCCAGAATCAGATAGTAATTCAGAATCAGATACAGAAGGATCAGAAGAAGACGATGATGAGAAAGACCAGGATGAATCAGATAGTGATACTGAAGGAGAGAAAACCGCAATGAAACTGAATCAAACAACTTCCTCTGCCAAAAGCCCTTCCATCAGTCTCACAGCTCACTCAACACCTCATAACCTCCACATAGGAAAAGCCCCAGGCTCCGCTCCTGCTGCCCTATGTTCTGAGTCCCAGTCACCTGCTTTTCTTGGCACTTCTTCTTCCACACTTACTTCAAGTCCACACTCTGGTACCTACAGTTTATTTTTATTAATGTAAAGTAAAAGTCAACTACAGCAAGAATTTATATTTACACAGTTTTTGAAGTTGATCTCATTGTAATCAAATATTGCATCTAAAATTTAGGGTGGCTAAGAAACATCACCTATGTTTTGAAAAGATTTAACCCATTACCTGATCTTTTTAGAAAACTTTCGGTGGTTTCTATTTTGAGAATCTAATTAATGATAGCTTTGACTTTAAATCCCTTTATTATGTTCAGTTTGTGATTTTAGTACATGGAATTTAATTGACAGTTGAAATTTTAAGGTTTTTATGTATTTTATTTGTTGTTTTTTGACACGGGCTCACTATGTAGCTCTGGCTGACATGGAACTCACTATGTAGACCAGGCTGGCCTTGAACTCAAAGAGCCACCTGTCTCTGCTTCCCAAGTGCAGAGATTAAAGGTGTGTGCCACTATGCTTGGCTAAAAGTTGGATTTTTCATAGTACGTAAAAAGATTTCTTGGATAATTATATGTGTGCCCAACATATAGTCCAAGTTATTTTTATAAATGAGTAACATCCTTATTCATTCGTGTAGTATTTTTTTATAGATTTGATTTCTTATCAACTTCTAGGGGTCTTTATGACATTTCTCTATTTACCATTCCAAAACTACTTTGTATTATTAAGAAAATGTATATTTTTATAGTAAGATATTTTCATTGTTTTCTTTATTTCACTCACATTGGCAGTTTCTGATTTTTCTTTATCACAGAGCCATGATGGTATTGTACTAATTTAATATTTATTTGAATTTGTGAAAACTAATGTTTTTCTTTGAAATATTGTACATATAACCATAATCCTTTCCTATGTTGTTTTGGTTAATTTAAAAACCTGATACTACTTTTGACCATGGAGATAT
>NW_008331545.1:210885-219992 GCF_000622305.1 Nannospalax galili
AACCATTGAAATTTATAGAATCTGAAATGTCATATAATTCAGAGAAAAGAACAGCAAAATGAATTTTTGAAAGCTCCATGAACTATTTCTTTCTTTCTTTAGCCATTAATGACATAATAAGAGGAAAGCTATAAAACTTTACTGTTGGATTGTATTTTCTTTATAAAGACTAATGTATGTCTTAGACCAAAAGGAAAAAAGAATCTTCTGCCTTATGTACTATATTTTATTGAAAACCATCTAAATATGATTTCAGGGATATACTAATAGTCTGCAATTAAAATATATTTTAAAGAAAAGTTTCTAAGCTATCAGAATTCTGTCATGATATTGATCTTTCATGCACTGGTTGAATTTCCTCAAAGGTACCTCCAAAAGAAGAAGGGTGACTGATGAACGGGGACTGCATGTTCCTTTGGACTACGGGTATGCAAAATAAGGTTTTCCTTTTTGTTTTCCTCCATGAGTGTATGCATGTTTGACGTATGAGTTCTTACTCTTTGTTAATAACAGAAGAAACTATGCTGCACAGTATTAATTAGAACAGAAGAGCCATAAGGAAGAACAAAAAGTTGATTTATTAGAAACATGAAAATAAGCCCATTATCACATGAAAGTATTGCAGTGCTGAGGAAGGGCATGTGAGGCCAGTGGGAATGTGACTAGAAAGACCCAACAGCAAGTCATACAGCAGGGAACAAGAACTGCTCTGTCAGAAGGCTTTGTTAAGGCAGAAATAAAGGACAGTGAAAGACATTGTGGTCAAAGACAGAAGGATTCAAGCAGAGATTAAACTGTTCTAGTTGTAACTGATAAATTCAGATTATATGTACATGGGCCCCAAATGGCAAAAAGCCATGTTTATTTACTCTTCCTAGAGATTTTCTAATATAAGGAAAGAAAATCCATACACATTGACACATTACTAAAATTTTTATATTGTCAAAGTAATTACACTTACGATTTCTAGAAATTTCATGGTTTAAAGTCTTCAAATTAAGTCTTTAATTTGGTATATGTATTAGCTAAAAATTTTAGTTTTAATAATAAATGTACCTATTGTATGATTCGATGTTTATTTTTGTTTTCTTTGTATTTTTTATATTTTCTGAAGAGCATGTGTATTTTGTATTTTGTTGTCTATTTTTTAAAAGCTTTCTTAAATTCAGCGTCTTTGCTTATTTCTCTTACCTGTAGCTGGCAGCGAGAGACGAGAGTAAGAAACTTTGGAGGGCACCTTCAAGGAGAAGTAGCATATTATGCTCCATGTGGAAAGAAACTTAGGCAGTACCCTGAAGTAATAAAGGTACATACTTTTCAGCAAATAGCATACATTTGGTACCAATTAAGTATGCTAATGTAAAGAAAAAGTGCACTTCTTTCTCTGAAAAAGTTCTTTGATACAAAATATTCTCTTGTATGGGTCTAATGTACTTTACCTAAATCGCTCTCCTATAAATCTATATAGCCTCTTTATAGAATATGCAAAACATTTCCTGAAGCTAGCTATACATCAAAGCTGGGTTGTAATTATTAAAACCTGAAGTGGAAAAATATGTGATTTTTTCAGTATCTCAGCAGAAATGGAATAATGGATATCTCAAGGGACAATTTCAGCTTCAGTGCAAAAGTAAGAGTGGGTGACTTCTATGAAGCCAGAGATGGACCGCAGGTATCCACCTTTTAAAAAGTATAGTTTTTGAAACAAAAAGTAGTGCCATAACCTAAATAAAGTAAATCTAACTGTAATCTAGAGGATTACCTTTGGTTAGCTAACTTGCATAGTCAGACATAGAACTTTATGGTAATCACTCACTAAGATCTCAATTTACTTAACTGTTTCTATAACAGGGAGCTTTGATGTAATAGATGCTTTTCATATTTAAGTAAACTTTCCTGCTTATTAATTCAGTCAATAATTTTATAGTTTATATAAATATAAAAAATATCTGAATGAATTTACCCTGAAAGGTAAAAAGAGTTTTAGAAAAACAGATTTGAACAGGAATTCCATGTTATTGTAAGTCTTTCAATGAGAAAAAAAAAATAGATTTTTGGAAGGACTTTGTCAATCTAACCACACATACTATATGAAGCATTTTTCATAAGTTTTTTAATTTGGAAAGTAGAGATTCTTAAAATTAAGTGAGTGGAGTTTCTGGTGTTTCACAGGAATTTTTTTAATTAATTATGTATATTTCTGAATATACTACAAGGTTCACTTTGGACTTGGTGAATTAATCACACAACATTACCAGTCCCTAAAAAGAACTTTCCAAGACTACATTTCCTGAATGTTCTCTTTAAGGTTTCCCCTTGCTCCTTGCTTATATTTAGTATAAATGCTTATTAAATTCTTTTGCTTCAATCAGCTCCATTGAAAGAGTTTGTGATTTAGGGAACAGTGAGACCTGGATTCCTATTTATCCAGGCACAGATTTTGTTGTTTAAAAGCAACAAAATAATATTCTATTTCTTTCAGTTTCTTTATTATACAGAGAAATAATAGTCACTCTTCTGCTTAATAAGGTTATAGCAAAGTTAAAATGAATTAATATGTATGAAAATCTCTTGAAAGGTTAAAATGGTCGGATAAGTGAAGTTCATATTTTCATGACTGAACTGTTTCCCCTTTGGGCACATTTTAAGGCATGGAAACCATTTTTCCCCAAGAAACTAACATTTTCTCTGTGAAAAGGCAAGTAGGCTTTTCCATCTTGTCTTTTGCTTTAATTTTATAGTGCAAGAAGTTTGCCAGCTTAAAACATTAAGGGAATCCCAAGGTCACATACCCTCAACAAGGCAGAGATGTAACTAAATAAATACATAATTTCTTGTCCTTTTCTTTAAATATTATTTTTACATATATGTACCTTTATACATGTACATATATGTATAATGCATTGAGTCCATTTAGTGGTGGTCTTGTGTACTTGTGTTTAGGGCTGCCCACTTGGGATTAGATAACCTCTCAGGGAGCTAGTCCCTGGAGAAAACTGATTCTCCCTCCCTTGATATACATTGCTTGCCTATAGCTCTTCATCTTGAGGTCCCGTGACATCCCCCCCCCATCTACCTTGGCATTTCAACTGGTTTTGTCATTATGCAGATATCTGTAGACTACCATGCTGCGGAAATTTTATTGGTGCAGCTTCCCTATCGTGTCTAGAATGCATTAACTAGCATCAGGTATCTTGTCCCTCTGGCTCTTATATTCTTTCTGCCCTCATCTTCTAAGATGTTTTCTGAGTTTTAGGTATACAACTTGAGGTTGGACACCTCACAGACACTTATTCTCTTCATTTGACCAGTTGTGGAACTTTATAATAGTCTCCATCTGTTGTAAAAATAAGCTCCTTTGATGAGTGGTGAGAGGTACACTTATTTGTAACTATGAGGATACATATTTAGAATACAGTAAGGAATTACTTTGATCACTTGTCACTACTAAGGAAGTGACAGAAGTAGATTTTTTTCTAGGGTCCTTGACCTTTCCATCCATGTGTACTTGACATGTTTATAATACCACACATGATTTCCCTCCCATTGAGTGAGCTTTACATCCAATTAGACAGCTCAGTAGCTCCACATCTTGTGTCTAAAATATGTCATGTCTAGTAAATAGGGTCTTTAAAGTCCTGGGAGACAATCAAGGGCTATAGCAATAAGCTGTAGTTTGTGGGGAGTCTCTTGCAGTACCCTGACCAACAACTCTAAGAGGAGTTTCCTATACCCGGTGCTGTGATTTTTGTTACATAGCCATCAGCTGTACACATACATTCTCAATTATATTATATTGTAACTGTCCCCCCTCTGCCCCCCAGTTAAAGTACTCCCTACATTTTCCCCATTTCCCCCTTGATAACCCTTTTCTACTATCCCCTCTTCTTGACCTACTTCTTCCTCTTTACCTTCATGATTCGTTTCCATTTTCCTGGCTCCTGCAGTTATATTAGGACATATACTCACATCTAAGGATTTGAAGCTAAAATCCACAAGTGAGAGTATGCATCACTTGTTTTTCTGAATCTGGGTTACCTCTCTTATTATAATGCTTTTCTTGTTCCATCCATTTACCTGAAAATTTCATGATTTCTTTTTTTCTTTATCACTGAGTAGAACTCCAGAGTGTAAATGTATGATATTTTCATTATCCATTCTTCAGTTGAAGGCTATTTAGGTTGTTTCCATTTCCTAGCTATTGTGAAAAGAGTGGTTTAGTTGGCTCATATGGTAGATCTTCTTTCAGTTTCTTTAGAGTTCTCCACATTGATTTCCATAGTGGCCGCACCAGTTTGCAATCCCACTGGCAGTGTTTGAAGACCCTTTCCCCACATCCTCACCAACATTTGTTGTCATTTGTTTTCTTAATCTTAGCCATTCTGACTAGGGTAAGATAGAATCTTAAAGTAGTTTTAATTAATTTCTAAGGTTGGTCAACACTTTTTAAGGTATTTCTTAGCCAGTTTTATTTCTTCTTTTGAGAACTTTGTACTCAGATCTGTACTCCATTTTTTAATTGGGTCATATGTTTTCTTGATTGATTTTTTTTTTTTTTTTTAGTTCTTTGTGTATTCTGGAAATTAATCCTCTATCATGTATAGCTGGTAAAGATTCTTTACCATTCCATAGGTTACTTTTCATTCCATTGGTTGTTTCCTTTGCTGTTTAGAAGCTTTTTAGTTTAATAAGGTCCCATTTGTGAATTGTTGACCTAAATTCCTGAGCCAACACAGTTCAATTTAGAACGCCCTTTCCTACACCTCTATCATGTAGGGTACTGCCTATGTTTTCTTTTACAGTTTCAGTTTCAGGTTTCACGTTGAGCCTTTGATCCATTTGCGGTTTATTTTTATACAAGGTGATGCATGTGTGTCTAATTTCATTCTTCTGTGTATGGAGAGCAAGTTTCCCCAGCATCATTCATTGAAGATGCTGTCTTTGTATTCTTGGCATCTTTGCCAAATATTACGTGGATGTAATTATGTGCATTCATTTTGGGGTCTTCTATTTTGTTCCATTGTTCTGTATGTCTTTTTTTTTTTTTTTTTTTTTTGCTAGTACCATGTTGTTTTAAAGTTAAATGTTTTATTTGCACTTAATTTGGCATCAAATTTTAGAATTTTATTTATTTAATATACTCCCTATGTACTATTTCAGGTTTTAGTTGCAAAACACATTAGAAGGCAATCATTTTTAGTCTTTGGTTTGTGTTACCGGATTTCTTTACTTATTTATGCCGAAAGCATCCTTATGTTTTAAAATTTAACAGATTTGTGCTCTGAGAGGAAAGCTAATTGCTTTTCAATACATGATGGATTTCTAGTATTTTATCAATGATAGTTAGACTTAATCTATAGTCACATTACAGAAAGCCAAATGTTCTTTGACATTCATTCACTTTTTATTAAATATGATCAATGTTCCCCCAAATGTGTATTATCTTGTTGAAATCAATTCCAGTTAACAAAGTTAGATGAGTCACTAAAAGCCATAGTATATTAAACTGCAAACATTTCAGTAGTGCTAGGGGAAAATATTAGCAATTTTGAGAACAGTTTTTAGTTGAGAAAAAATTAGTGAATTAGAATCATTTCAAATTCTTTCAGAGAACTATGGTTAAAAGTAAGTAATCCAAAAAGTATTTTATTTACTTAATTATAAATGCTTATAGTTAAAAAATTCTTAGTTGCAGCCATATAAATTTCTATATAGTACATCATTTATATGTATAATCATATGATTAATTAGAAACCTATATAATTATGTAAGATTTTTCTGTGAAAACTAACAAAGATTATGTTTTTGTTAGAGTACCTGGTGGGAAAGAAATTTTTTCTTATTTTTAATGGTGAAAACAAGAACAAAAATACCTAAAACCAAAACTTGTAGAACCACTTATTCTTGCCTCTTTTGAATCACTCCTCTTCTGACCTTAGCCTCCTGTCTGGCCTTGTGCTTCATACCAGGGTCTGTAAAGACATCCTTGTTGACCATAGTTCTGTCCAAGGGGATATCCATTGTATATCTTGTAGACATGAGGTGATTGTAATTAGAAACTTTCACAAAGACTTGATCTTTGACTATTTGGCAATTTTTTTCTGCCCCTGGAAATTGTCATTTTGTTGGGATTCTGTTCCATTCCAGCCACCAGAGCATGGCTATAGGGGAAGTCTGAAGTGCCATCATTCATGTTACTCATAATAAACGTGTTGCAACCAAAGTAGCATCCAGCCTAGACCAGCACTGCATTCCCAGATTTCATGAACTTGTCCATTTCAACAACCAGCAGGCGCAAAGCAGAAAGAAATTTGAACAGCTAAATTTTTTGTTACTGTGTTTATAATATTACTTTAAAAAATACTTTATTTATTATTTTTATTTTATGGGTATGCATGTATTGCCTGCATGTAGGTGAGTGCAACCATGTCGTGCAATGCCTCCAGAGGACAAAAGACTGTTGTATCCCCTGGAACTGGAGTTATGGACAGTTGTTAGCTGCCATGTGGGTGCTGGGTTTCAAACCCTGGTCTTCTGCAAGAACAGTCAGTGTTCTTAAGTGCTGACCCATCTCTCCAGCCCCCAATGTTTCTAACTTTATGCAAAATATATGTTTGATGATCAGCCATTTATTAAAAACAAAACTGTAAATATTAAAAAACCAGAAGAGTCTAATGTGGTGGTGCATAGCAGTAATCCCTGCAGTGGATGCCAGAGGCTCCCAGGAAGATTGCAAATTTGAGGCCAGCCTGGTCTGTATATTAAGAATGTGTCTTTAAAAAAAGAAGAATGAGGGACTGGAGAGATGGCTCAGCACTTAAGAGCACTAGCTGCTCTTGCAGAGGACCTGGGTTTGATTCCCAGCACCCACATGGTGGCTAACAACCATCTGTAACACCAGTTCCAGGGGAATCCAACACCCTCTTCTGACCTTTACAGGCATTGCATGACATGGGTGCACTTACACACATGCAGGTAATGCATTCATACACATAAAATAAATAAAATATTTTTTTTAAAAGTGAGAAGAGAGAATCATGTCAAAACTTTAGCAATAGCTTTAATTGGTCATAGTACAATGGATTTGTTTATTTATTTTTGCTTTTTACTTTTTTTTCTTTATTTTATTTTTCCTGTGTATTGCATGCACGTAGGCAAGTGCACACATGTCATGCAGTGCACACGGAAGACAGAAGAGGGTGTTGCATCCCCTGGAACCAAAGTTACAGACAGTTGTTAGCTTCCATGTGGGTACTGGGATTTGAACCTGGTCTTATGTAAGAAGAGACGGTGCTCTTAACCTCTGAGCCATCTCTCCAGCCCATTGCTTCTTTTTGTGTGTGTTTTTTGTTTTCTATAATTTTCTTGAATTAAGTGTATAATGTGGTAAATAATTTCTTTTCAAAGTTATATTAATTTATTTTTTAATATAATAAAGCCACAAATTCATTTGTTTTTCAAAACGCAGAGGCTTATACATAGTAGTTTCAGGTGTTACACATTAGTATATATTTTGAGTGTTTCAGAGCAAATGAAATGATTTATTTTTAAATTCACTATCATTCTTAAATCACTTGCCAAATGAAAATTTTGCTTGGCAGTATATTTTCTGCATAATATTTTATTTTTCCTTTAAAAACATACTAGGAAAACACCAATGTTAGTTCTGATTTTATTTAAATTTCAAAATTACATAAATATTCTGCATTTTAAAAAGTATTTTAATTTTAAGTGTATGAGTGTATTGCCTGCATGTGTGTAAGTGCACTCCTGTCGTGCAATTCCCCACAAAGGTCAGATGAGGGCATTGGATCCCCTGGACCTGGAGTTACAGACAATTGTTACCTACCATGTGGGTGCTAGGAACCAAACCCCAGTCCTCTGCAAGGGCAGCCAGTGCTCTTAAATGCTGAGCCATTTCACTGGCTCAGCCCAGTGTATCCTTATCTTACAGAAATAGTAAGAAGATTTCTGCCCAAAGGTAATATCTAAAGTGATAAGTTCATCATTCTGTAAAAGTTAATCAATTTTATTAAATAGATTCAATATTTAGAAGCTTAAGGAACTAGTTATGTGTATTTGTGTGTGTGTGTCTATGTGTGTCTTGATGCATGTAGGCACCTGTGGAAGTCAGAAGAGGGTATTGGATTCCCTGGAGCTGGAGTTACAGGCAATTGTGAGCTTCCTGATGTGAGTGCTGGGAACTCGGCTCTGGTCCTCTAGAATAGCAAACATTCTTAACAGCTGAGCTATCTCTCCAGCCTCTGTAATGATTACCTAAATCAAGCAAGCAAGCAAACAAATTCAGCAACCAGGAGCCCTTAATTCAAGTGAATAGGGCTATAAAAGAAAGGCAGACAAACCTTTATTCATTGAGCATTTTATTTAGTTTAGTCCACAGATGTGGTGCAATATTTGTAAGATCAGTGGATGGTTAGCATTTCTGAGTGTTGTATATCAAATACTCTTGCCAGCTTCTATAAAAATCTTAATTTTATGGATGAATGACTTCATGAAAAAAAAAAAAAACCTATAATACACTGCTGGCTGGCTCCCTCCTACTGAATTTTTGTTAGTACTTTAGCCCTTTTGCAGCTCCTTTGGAAAGAGTATAAATAGGTTTGTTTGTATAGAATACTGCTCCATTGCTTTATGAAGAACTTGTTGACCCTAATGTTTATTTTATTTCACTGTTTTTAGTTGCCAGAAGAACTTGTTAACCCTAATGTTTATTTCAGTGTTTTTAGTTTGAGCCAGATAGGTTTTCAAATTTGAAAGACTTATTTGTGTTTATCCATATTTTCCTCTTCCACTATGACTATGGAAGGCCTCAATAATGACAGATTGTTTGGAAATGTATGATGATGCACTCTGATGAACATCTGTGTGAATTGTAGGAAACAAAACATTTAAGCATAACTTAAAATTACATTCATTTTTTTTTAACATCAAGAACTTCAGAGGTGAGCCAGGCGTGGTGGCGCATGCCTTTGATCACAGCACTTGGGAGGCAGAGGCAGGTGGATCTCTGTGAGTTCAAGACCAACCTGGTCTACATAGTGAGTTCCAGGCCAGCTGGGGCTACAGGGAGACCCTGTCTAAAAAAA
>NW_008331545.1:221326-224041 GCF_000622305.1 Nannospalax galili
TCCTCTTCCTCTTCCTCCTCCTCCTCGTCCTCCCCCTCCCCTCCTCCTCTTAGAATCTACTCCTGCAGGAACTAACCACTCTGTGAGACTACAATTCTTTCTGAGGACATTGCCCTCCAATCCTCCAATCACCTCCCACTAGACTCTGCCTCTTAAAGGTTCCACTGTCTCAGAATTGCACACTGGGGCCAGGTGCCAGTATAAGAACCCTTAGTGGATACACTCAAACCATAGCAAGAACCTCCCCAAGGTTTAGCCTGACCACCCTTTATAAAATGGCAGCTTTCCCTCATCCCTGATTCTCTTTTTTTTTGTTTTATTTTTATTTTATGTGTATGTGTGTATTGTGTGCATGTATGAAAGTGCACCTGTGTTGTGCAATGCCCACAGAGGACAGAAGAGGGCATCTGATCTCCTGGAACTGGAGTCACTGACGGTTGTTAGACACCATGTGGGTGCTGGGATTTGAACCCAGGTCTTCTGCAAAAACAGCCAGTGCTCTTAATCGCTCAGACATCTCTCCAGCCCCATGAAAGTAGGTTTTTTTAAATGAAGTAACTATTTAGGTTCCCATTAAATTTACTGAAAATTACCAAAAATTTAAAAAAAAAAACAATTTAGTGAATAAATGATTCTGTAAATGACTATCAGGTCTAAAGTCAGACAAATACCTTAATCTAGACTTAAAACATAGACTATAATTACTTTTCTCTCAAGGCCAGGACTGGGTAGACTAACAATCTCCTATCATAAAAAGGTGAGTAGAGAGGAAATCTATTCATTCATTTAAAAAGTATGACGGGGCTGGAGAGATGGCTCAGCAGTTTAAGAACACTGGCTGTTCTTGCAGACGACCCAGGTTCAAATCCCACACCCACATGGCACTTGACAACTGTCCATAACTCCAGTTCCAGGGGATCCAACAGCCTCTTCTGTCCTCTGCAGGCATTGCACAACACGGGTGCACTTACCTACATGCAGGCAATACACACACATAAAAATAATAAATTAAATTAAATAAAAAGTAAAATAAAATTTAAAAAAGTATGAGGCATCTCAAATGTTAACCTGGAAAATCAGCTGGTAATACAATGGACTTGTAGATTCAGGGTGAGGACAGTAACACTAAAATAGAAAACTATCTTCAGTAATTTGGGAAATGGACCCCCTTGTGTAAATTGACCTTTTGAAGACTGGTTTACTATATTTACTTATATACAGTTTTCCTTCAAAAGAAATTCGTTTATAGATACATAATTAAATAAATGGGAGCAACAAAAGAAAGCACAACAGGACACAAAATGGGATCTGGAGTGAGATATGAGAACACATGTCATGAAAAGAAGATCACATACTGCTGCTGAGCCCAAATGGATGTTCTGTCAGTGGTGTAATGTGAGAAACCACAGCATAGGAAAACAGACCAGCTTCTTATGAAATATCAACTGTATTGTAGAGTGTCAGTTAGAAAGATCAAATTTCAGTTAAATTTAATAACACCTCTTTCAATTTCTGAATGCAGAAAACTTTTAAATTCATTCATTCAAAATTTTTATGTTTAAATTTATTTTTTATTTTATAAGTGTTTTCCTGTAAGTGTGTGCCTGGTACACACAGAGGCCAGAAGAAGGCATCAGGTTTCCTGGAATTGCAGTTACAAGTTGGTTGTTAGTTGCCATGGGGGGCCTGGGAACCAAACCTAGGTCTCCTATAAGAGCAGCAAGTGTTCTTAACCACTGAGCCATCTCTTCAACCTCACAAAACATTTTTCTTAAAGCCGTTTGCTTTATAAGTAACAGAGTTTGGAAGAATTTTTTCTACCTTTTTTCTTAAAGAAAACCTTACCACCAGTGGTAGCAGCAGTAAAGGGTATTGTAATTCTTGATCAATGTTTTGGTTTAGATTGAGGTAGTCTTCAGTTGTAGTTCTTTCTCTCATAAAACTTACACATTTCCCTTTATTTCTACCTGTACTTCCCATTCCCTAAGCTAGACTCCCATAATTTATATAAGGTCCATTGAATTTTTGTGTATTTCATACTGAACATCTTAATCAATCTTACTCATCTTTATTCTCCCTTCCCCATTGACACCCTCCCATAGCCCCACACACACACACACTGGAATTCATACGTTCTGTCATTTGTGTTAAAGCCTATCATTGTGAGCCTCAGGTTCCTAACCATTCTTTTCTCATTTTCTATAATTCAAGAGTTAGAAGACATCATATATAATACAGTATATGCAATCCCTTTACAAAGGTTTTGCTTTCCATATGCCAAGGGTAAAAATGTAAATTATCAAGTCACTATATTTGTGTGGTAAGTTACAAACATCAATATATTGGTTTTTCAACACAAGTAATTTTCCTAAGTGAATGAAAAAAATAACTATGTAAAAATTATATATGAAGTAACTCATTCAACTATAATTCAGTGCCTAAAAACATAATAGAAAAGTGAAAACCTAAGCTAATAAAAATTTTCCTTTGATAGTGAATATAACTTTTTTTTTAATTTTTTTTTTACAATTAAAGTTACAGTTTTAACAATATACAAAATATCACAGTAATTCAGATTTTTTGGCATAATGATTACAGATTTGATAAATACATTTTATATCTCATAATAGCGATGAGGATTATACAAAAGCTATTAAAACAATTATGAGAATAAATTCTATTGTCACTTAAGTATCTAAAGCTATTTTCCTTTGC